>NC_056732.1:1625964636-1626077136 GCF_019279795.1 Protopterus annectens
TAAATCAGTTTGCTCATTTGCTTCTGTTATATTAAAAAAAAACACTTTATGCATCACCGCTTAGCTAGGGTTAAACTTTTCCCAGTGCCATAAAGTCTGCTCTTCAAATTTTCCCTTAGAACTAGCCAGTTTTTTTGTTTCAGCACTCAAATCTGTTTCTTAGAGCTCAGCACTTGTTCATAGCTCATTGTAAGCACTAAATAAGCTACAAATGACTACAGCACTCAACTTTCCTCACTTGTCTAGAGGAAAACCGTTTTTAGTACTTAATGAATAAGCACCTATCCAGGCATGTCTAAGGGTCAGCTCTTGGTGTTTTCTCCTGTCTACCTGATGAATCTGGGCATCTTGGGGCAATGCAGAAATTGCCTCATGTACACAGACAACCCTCTCCTCCTACCACCCAACACTACAACCTGTGAGAGATGCACTTATATAGCCAGACTGGAAGCAAAGCTCTCTTCACCCAAGACTGGGCTCAACAGTCAAGAGGAGAAGGTAAACACTTGCA
Organism: Protopterus annectens; assembly: GCF_019279795.1. NCBI lineage: Eukaryota > Metazoa > Chordata > Ceratodontiformes > Protopteridae > Protopterus > Protopterus annectens. The sequence continues at coordinate 1,625,965,148 of NC_056732.1, forward strand.
CCACACCACACTCATCACATAGTCCCTCAAAACCTACACCACCAAAACACACACATAGCAACACAAAACACACACCTACATTCATGGAGGTTCTCAATAAAAATCAGCTCAAGCAACAGAGACCTCCAAAGCAGAAAAGCAAGCAACCTCTACCCCCCAACACAACCCAAATGATACATAGCCCGCAAACTCAGTGTGCCACTCAACCACAGCCCATAAGGCATAACAATGTACCCAACACTCTAGTCATAGGCGACCCTATAGTCAGGCACATTGATGTTCCACTCACCAGGCTAAACAAGGAGAAACTTACTGTCAGCTGCCTGTCAGGTGCCAGGATCCGCCACATAATGCATGCACTCAGGTCACTCCACAACAAGTACAAATATGACTCTGTCATTGTCCATGTTGGTGTGAATGATCTGAGACATACCTCCCTGGACTACATGAAAAGAGACATGGAGGAGCTCTCTGATCTTGTAGCCCAGGCAGGTTTGATCCTAGACCTGAGTAGCATCCTGCCATCACCCAGAATGATACCACAGTACTAGGAAAAAATGATTGACTTCAACAATTGGCTAAGCTTCTGGTGTCATTCTAAGGGGATCCAATATCTGTCTGCCTTGGATGACATGATCGACAGACCATGATGGTTTGACAGAGATGGCCTGCACCTGTCGCCTTGGAGATTCCAGATACTGGCTAAGGCTCTTGCCACCCCTATAGTGCCTTTTTTAGGCAAGGTTCAAATGAAAAATTCACCCCGTAACAGGTACAAGCAAGCAAAATCTGAGGGTAATGCTACTCAATGCTAGAAGTCTAAAGCTCAAAATGCATTCACTCGAGGCATTCCTTAAAATGGAGAACATCAACATCTGTGCAGTGACAGAGACCTGGTTCAAGGATCCAGAGAGGACCCCTGCATTACCAGACTATAATTCATACCACACCTTTCGGCCACCTAACCTGGACCGAAACATTAAAGGTTGAGGCATGTCCATATTCATTAAGGATATCCACACCTCCAGGCTAGTTGCTCAGCATAATACATCCAAGATTATCCAAGTGCAACTAACTCTGGGCAAGACCACAATTCAAATTGTAACTTGCTCCTCATTAGCACTCTTCAAGAAAAATCTTGATTATTGGATGGGAAATAGGAAATTCATCCCGGAGATCACCTCTGTGGCTCTGCTCGACAGGGACACAGGAAAATAATTTTCTTGGGTGACGAAAGCCAGGGTACCTTTTTGGCTAGGCTTGTATAGGTCCTAGGGCCGATAGCCTACTACCTACCTATGAACCTATTATAAATGTTTGTAATACTGGGACATTGCAAAACTAATTCGGTGCTGGACTATGAATGTTCAGTACTAGAAAATGGCTCTCTAGTGTAAAGTTGAAGCACTTAATACAAAGAAACAGAATACAGAGACCAAAGTGTGGAAGGGAGCATAAGATAGACACAGATATGGCAGAACCAGGCAGACAAGACAAACTCACAAATGGCTGCAGGAATGGGAATGGTATACAAAAGAGAATGACACCATAACCAGCAGTATTCAAGAGGCAAAGGATAACCAACAGGAAAGGTAAAGAGGCAGTCAAATGAAGCTTCTAACCCCAAACCCATGAAAAGACAGACACAAAATGCAGCAGGAAAAATTACTGCCTTACATACACAGGTCTACATATAGGTCTGTGTTTGGCTATGGAAAACATAAACCCTCTAATGGCTAAACATTGTATGGAAAACATCATTACGAAGATGAGTAACTGCAAAAAGAAATTCATCGAATGGCCATAGTTGACTAACATTGCAAATGCAACCAACCAAGGTGGAGGGCTTCATCTCCCACACCCCACAATGTGGGGGGCTGTGCCCCCCATACCCCCAACTATATACACCATCTCAGAGATCAAACTACAGTGGGGAATAGGACAACTTTAAAAGGTTTCCTTAACTTACATTATGCATCACATTTCTTCCTGGTTGTTGGCCAACTATGGCTATTCGATTCATTTTTTTTTTGCAGTTACGCATGTTCAGCAATATTTTGTAATGATGTTTTCTGTATGATATTTAGCTGTTCAAGGGTTTATGAGCATAGACCCTCTAAATACTTGCCCAGGTAAGCAAGCTAAGGGACACATGAACATGACATAACACAAGAATGGGCTAGGAGTTGGCCAGGGACACAGAATGAAAGGTATGCTGGAACACTCCAGAGTGCCATGTGAAAAAAAGATAACATAAGTACAAATAAAACAAATACAAAACAAAAGGTATAGTGTAAGATCTACCCCTGAAGATGTCCAAACAGAGTGAAGTTCAGGTCCACAATGTGTCAAACAACACTCAAAGAGGAAAGAGCATTAAGAATCAGTGCAACAGTTAGAAACAATTAGGTCCTGTGGCAAGTATGTCACCATTGACTGGAAAAGAGGGAGAAAACTGGTGTCAGATAAAGGTGGGAGCCAGAAAAAAGTAAAGATGCACAATGGCATCTGAACCCCCCCCCCATATTTCAGTGACAAATATTATACATCACTTGTAATCTTCTGCATATTCATTGTCAATCCAACATTCATAGCTATTCAGTTCCTGCCTTCCCTTAAACCTCATCCCTCATCCAAAACATTATTCTACATGTATTTATTTATTTGGAATTTGTTTTCTGGACAAGTGCAATTGGGACATGAAGTACCCATTTTCAGTGGAGGCCCGGGGAGAAAAGCTCCAGATATATATGGTTAACAGAATGAAAAACTAGACAGACATAATAAAGTCATAGCATTCAAACACAAATATGAAAACAATACATTAGTCTGTCAGAATGAGAACTTAACAGACATAATAAAGTTATAACATTCAAGCACAAACTTTGAAAACCTACACATTAGTTTGTCAGAACAGCAGACATAATAAAGTCATAGTGTTCGAGCATAAATTATATGGAAAGTCTGATAATAGGAAAATGCAGCATTATTTACATAATAGATCATTGTCATAATGATTGTTAATATTACAGAGGTCATGAAATATGGTAACAGATTATACTGGTGAAGGTGTAGGATTTTACGAGTAGAGAAGGGTAGGATGCGATAGAGGGGATAGAAGGAATAGATGTGGAAAAGGTATGAGTGTAACCTCAGAGGACTATGTGTAGAGAAAGGGAGGGTAGGTTAAGTTAGTAGTGGGGATAGAGAGAGTAGAGGTAGAAAAAGTTATAAGCGTACCTCAGCCTGGGCTCATACAGGAGCAAATCCAAGCTTTGTTGAAGTATTCGTTTATAGAGGTTTTGAAGGAGTGCACGTTAGTATCAGTTTTGATAGTCAAAGGAAGGGAGCTCCATAGTTTTGCCACAGAGCAGGAGTAAAGGCTTAGGCTTGGGGTTTTGTTAGATTTATAAGTTGTGAGGAGATGTTTGTCTTCAGATCTGAGATGTTTGTTTGGGATATAAAAGTTGATTAATGGGCTAAGAGCAGGACAAGTTAGTGGGTTGTGGATGAGTTTGTATACCATAGTACGTTGTACGTATTGGAGGTGAAAGGGGGAGTTCAAGCCATTTTAGGGAATGTAGGGCTTTACAGTGATGATTTAGAGGAGTTGTGTTTGTGGCAAATTTGGCAATTTTGTTATAGCAGATTTTTATTTCTTTTTTCTTAGGGTCGTCTGTAAGTCAATTAGAATTGGGGCCCCATATAACAGTGAGAGCAAGAGGTAAGTTTTGGCCAGGGTACTTTTTGTAGCTGCTGTGAGGAAGGCTATATAGCATGCCTAATTTTTGGTGAGTTTTTTAATACTGTTTTGTATGTGTAGGTCAAACTTGAGATTATTGTCAGTTGTGACACCTAGGTATGCTGAACCAATTCAATTTCAGTATTGTTGGCTAAAAAGATCTTGAAGTTTGTTTTGTTGGAGTTATGGGGTTTGTGGGTGAAGAGAAGGAGCTTTGTTTTTTTCTTTTGGGGGGGGGGTTCAGTAGGAATTCAGCATTGGAGAGCCATGTTCCTATGAAAGAGAAAGCTTGTTGTGTTATATGTTGTAGTTGAGTTAATATGTCTGATGCACTGCACAGATGATAATAGAGTCATCTGCATACTAGAATAGAATGCCTTCACAGGAGGATGCATGTAAGTTATTGATGAAGATATTAAATGGGCCCATGATGGATCCTTGATGTACACTTGTGGAGGTGATGTGATATGGGGGAGCTAGAGCATTGCCATTTCACTGCTTGCTGCCTGTCAGCTAGGTAGCTAGAAAAGCACTGAGGTGAGGAGGAGGAGGACAGACCAATGGTTGAAAGTTCTTTAAGGAGTTTGGGGTTTAATATCATGTCAAATGTTTTTTGACAAATCTAGAAACGCAGCAGATACTAGTTTTCCAGTGTCACATGCTTTGTTGACAAAGTCCATGAAAGATAATAAGGCTGTTGAGGTACTGTGTGCAGGTCTAAAGGCATGTTGAGTGTAAGAAAATAGGTTGTTGTGTGTAAGATGGTGGAGAAGTTGTAGGTACACTCATTCTTCTAGAATCTTGGAGGGGGACAAGACTCCAATAGGATGAAAGTTTGTGATGTCAGTGGGGTTGCCTCCCTTATGTAAAGGGATAATGTGTGATGTTTTCCATAGGTTAGGGACATGTGATTCAGCTATGGATCTATTTAATTAAGATGCTAACAGTGAATGCTATTGACTCTATGGCAAGCTTTAGATATTCCGGTGGGAGGTTGTCTGCTGAGGTTGAGCAAGGTTTCAGTTTTTGTAGTAGTGTTTTTTTATTTGAGATAAAGAGATTGGCTGAAAGGTAAACTGGGGATGGTTTGGTTTTTAGTTATGAGAGAGGGATTGATTGTGTGTGTGTAGAGGTTAGTATGGTGGTATTACTAGAAGTAGTGAGTTGGGGTGGATGAGTTCTGTTTATGTTTAGGTTGGATGTGGACTTTATAAAGTATGTGTTGAATTTGGTGCCTTGTTTGAAGAGGTAGGTTCATAGATTAGTACTAAGCTAACTGCCCTTGCGTGTCATTTTAAGCCTAGCCAATTATCCCTTGTGAGGCTCAAACCTTCACCTTGTGTTTGTAAGGCAAACACCTTAACCATTAGGCCACCCTCCCAACCCTTTCCTCTTAGCTGCACTTGTAGGACATTAAATGCCTAGCACCTTTCCCTCAATAGTTTAGAAGAACACCTTGTACTTGGCTGCATCGACAGGTAGACACCTTCACCCCAGGAGCTTTGTCTGCAAAAATTTGGTAGAACAGAACATTAAGCAAAATGCATTATTGGGGTATGGATTGGGATTATTTTTATTTCCTGGGTTGCATAGTGACGTTACAGAGAACCAGAATTTCTTAGAGTTGTTTTGTGGTTATCTTAAATGCAGGAATAGCATGATTTTTTGTCATGCAATATTTGTCGTTTTGTTTGATTGGGGTGTTGTCTGTATAACTGAAGATGTATGTTGTTTTTATTCTTTAGCCAGGCAGTCTGTGCTTTGTCCTTGTCTTTCATTAGAATTTTATATGATTTGGAGAGCCATGGAGCATGGTTATTTTTTTATTCTTTTTGTTCGTTGATGAGCTAGGAAGTTAAGAACACTTAGGAAGATGCTGTTGAAATGTTCAACTGCATCATTAAGAGGAAGTCTTTTTAGGATGGAACAGTCTATAGCTTTTAAAGATTTATTAATTACATATTTGCTGAATATTTGTAGGTTGCATATAGTTTTGAACTTTTGCTGCTTTGTGAGTTGAGTGATAGTCCTCTGAGTATAGGCTGGTAAGTGATCACTCAAGGAGTCAGGTAGTGTCCCTGATGATGTAATGTAAGAAGAGTTCAAGACTAGTATGCAGTCCTGGTTGGAGTGCTGGATGTTATTGTTGCTGTAGTATCTGGTAGGAGTATTTATAAGTTGAATAAAGCCACAGAAATTATATTGTTTGTTGGGTGGTATGAGGTTAGTGTCTGCCAATCAGGATAATGGTTTATTTTGGTAATGTTTCAGATATCCAGGCTAGAATATTTTCTAGAATGGGAATGTTTTGCCCAGGAGGGATGTATAAATCAACTATGTAGATGTCTTAGATGAGTTAAGTTTTCAACTATGCAGATGCTCTTAGATGAGTTTTAGAAATGTTATAAGGATTTCAGCTGTGTGAAGTTGTTAGGGAAAATTAGGGCTATTCCACCACCTTTTTATGTGCTCTGTCTACTCTGATAATGCAGTAACCAAGGGGAAGAATTTCAGTATCTTTTATTGATGGTTTTAGCCAAGTCTCTATAATAGCAAGGACGTCTGGATTAGAGTGTGTTAACCAGGCACGAAAGACCATCAGTTTATTGCATATGCTCCTGATATTAAGAGCAACAAGTTTTAGTTTTTTTGTCTGTGCAGTAGGAATGGGACCTGGGTTGGGGTGAATGTCCCTGCACAGGTTTAAGGCCATTCTTCCCACAATTCCCATTTTTTCTATGTAATTTTCTCCTACCTTTTTCTAAAGATCCCACTTCCAGTTCTATTATCATTGTTAATATATCATTACTTCTAATGAATAATGGTTTAGACACTGATTTCTATTTTCTAGTAATTGTTTTTTTGGCAGCCACCAGAATTAAACTCAGCAAGGCCTTATCATGTGTGGGTAAGTCAGATCCAATATCACAGCTCAGAAAAATAATTTCCTTTGTCTTTGAAAAGATTTCAAGACTATATAAACTAAAACATCGTTGGTGATTCTTTGCTGTGTGAGGGACGTAAGCCTATATTTTCTTGTTTGTGAATGATAAAGCTGCTTTCTGTTTTACCTGCTCCATTTATTTTTGTCTTAGGAAATCTGCTTGGCCTGGTGTTTTTATTCTATGTGAGAGCTTGATACTTAAATTAGCTAGGCTACACATTTCACATGTTTGTTCATTGGTTAAATTGTTTGTGTGATATTTAAATACACATTGCATTGCATTTCTGGGCCTTTGTCTTTGTCTGAAAAGATTTCAAGCTTGCATAAACTAAAGCCCTGCTAGTGATTCCTTCTAGTTTTTCACACCCACCCTCCCCTTCATTGATGTGCTTTTTAAACCTGGTGATTTTACGCTGCCCACCCCTAATGTAAATTGAGTTTTTAAGCTCCTGCTTTTCTACACTGCTATTGATATCTTGAATTATTTATTTATCTTTCCTTGTGCTTACATTGAAAAGTGCATTTTGCCTCGTTATTGACTGTTCCACTAATTTGCTTGCTCTGAATTCAATATCCTACTAGCTGTTGGATAGAGCAGTGTATTAGTGTATTTTTATACTCTAGCAAGGACTTCTTTTTATGTCAAGAGCTCAGTGGAGTTTCTATCTAGTGCACTGGGAGGTAGCCTGGTCTGTTTAGGTTGAGGAAATACTTGAGATTTCCACATGTAGTTTTATTGACTGGAGGGCTTATTAATCTGCTTATCTTGCTTTTAGTGCCCTTATAAGTTCTATACAAATGAGTGGCTCTTGACTCCTTTATACAAATTGAATAATCACATTGTATAAGCTGTTTAAAGTACACTTCTATATCCATATCTTTAAGTTTGCTTGTGGTAGCATTTTGTATCTTTTAAGTTTGTTTGTGGTAGCATTTCAATCTGGACACTCCTTTACTGTGCTTTTACATTAGGAGGACTGGGATTATTCATCTTGTGGAAGTAGGTGTTTACCAGGTCTGTCTGAGTTAACTCATCTGTCTCATAATTCTGTTTCTTTTGTTCTTAATGCTTTCTTTTTTATTGGCTTTAATATATTAATATAATAAGTTTATGGATTTCCATATCAACACCAGTGGTGATGTTGTTGCTGTTTCTGCCATTCCTGCACTTAAGAATTTGAACTCATAAGCTCCTCCTTCTGTCAGCCATATGGTTTCCCTATTCAGGCTCAATTCCCATTGTTTTAACCATTTTTACCCAGCTTTATCTTCAGTCTTTGGTTGGTCAGTCCAGTTAGTGACAACTAATGATATAAACTAAGCCCCTTATTCCCATGTTTCCTTCATGAATGCTTTCATAGCATTTCACCTGGTAACCTAAAAGTCTTATGGCATTTTTATGATTAGCCCTCTCATCCACTCTATTCTGGACACATGAAAATTTGGCTCTGCACTGCTAAGTACAACCCCTTAATGGAGGCACTTCTCTGTTTTTTAAGCTGACCATTTAACTGATTCTGATTTTTCTCTGGTCACTTAAGGTTGTTTTTCAACACCATATGGGTACTGGACACGTGAAATTCTGGCTCTGCACTGCTAAGTGCAGTCCTGTAATGTATACACTTCCTCTATTTTTTTTAGTTTTAGCTTTTTTAACTGATTATGATTTTATATGTTCACTGTTAGTTGTTTTTTTACACCATTTAGCCGGCACCCCCATACACAGGCACCTTTAATGTTTCATTCTAGCTTAAATTTTAATTTGTTAAGCTACTGGCTCCAGGATTTATCCCTTTGGCCATTTCATGGGTCCCTCTCTTTATTCACTTTTTTACCTTTGGCTATCAGTGTTGAATGTTTGTAATAACTCTTTATTTTTTTCAGTGCAATTACTAGGCTTGGATTCGGTTTGAATTTTTATTTTTTAAAACTTTACTTTTTGAACATGAGACAGTGGGTGACATTGGTGCATAGCTATAAACATGTATTTGTTAGGTGTTTATTTCTTTCTTTCTCGGTTCATATTCTTTGACTGGTATTGGACAGAATTCACTAACATCCAACCAATGTGTGATAATAACAACCCCCGAGACACATTCAGTTAGCAGGGCTCAGATTGGGTTTTGCGCTAACGTCTGGCATGGCCCTTACTAATGGAACCAGCCACTTCTGTCCCTCTGCCTATGAAATTGGCCCCAGCCATACCCAGTTGTTGCTCTCATCAATAGGAAGCCAGGAAATCTTTCCCACCAACAACACCTGGGTCACGATTGGCAGACCATAATTTTTCATGGTCTAACCAACCATATTCTTCCAAGTATCAGACTACAGCACCATTCTCCACCTAGAACATACCATCCAATTAGGAAGCGACTTTCATCTTCCCACCTGGAGCTCCTTTTACAACTGGCCTTTTGTTCCTAACAATGGTTAAATCCACCTACTAAAGAGGGTCCCATCAGTTATTCCAAGATTACGATTAGCAGACTGCATTGGTCACGGTTTATTCTCTCCTAGCCAATCATCCTTGGCCAAGTTATGTGCATCACCCCCCTTACTCCTCCTAAAGCTTAAGAACCCAATTAGAAGCAAGAATCCACTTTCCCACCAGTAGCTTCCTTTCTTTAGTGGTCTCCTAGCCCGATGCTAGCCTCTATGTTACCATCCACATATATTGGCTGAAGGACTACCCTTTCCAGCTTATGTCACAACCTTAACTTTGGTGTAACTCTCTAATTCTCACATCAGTTTAAATTGTTTCCCGCCATTATTGTAAGAATCTCAATTGGCCTTTTACACATACACACCCACAGACATCACCAGTATAGACTCTCCACTGGCCACTTGAGCCCAACCAATTACAAACCACTGTTCCTAGCCTGACACAGCTCCACAAGTAGTTTAAGGATACCTATTGGCCAAACAATTTGACCATGTACCCTATCCTTAGCAGTGTTTCCCTACCAATAATAACGCTTCACCTTGAATTAAATCTGATGTACGCATACTTCTATTGATGAGGAATTCCCACCTATTGGGTTAGTGATAGAATACCTGTGGTCAATTGGAATCAAACTCCCACACAAATTTAACCAATAAAATTCCAGCAGTAACAAATCATTATTTTTTGAGAAACACAATGACTTTCTGGTTGTCTGAAATTATATTTAAAAACGGATTACAGATTCTGGCAATCCAAAATAGCAGATACTGCAAACCAAAGTCAGAAGGTAGCATAAAAAACTTTTATGCTACCTTCTGACTTTGGTTTGCAGTATCTGCTATTTTGGATTGTAATTTTTGCCATTGATTCATTGGTTTTATTTTCAGAAGCTGCATTTATTCCTCTGGTAGGGCTTTGTTATTTAGATTACAGATTTTATTTAAACTTTATGGGCCGGATTCATGAAGGCTTGCACGGAGTCTAAGAGTAGAGTAAGACTCCAGATAGCCAATATGTCTGCCGGGCGATCCAGGAACAGCCGGCAGAGGCGTGCATGAGAGCACCTAAAACGACTCTTGCACGGACAGTGTTAGGTTATGCAAATTACCTCATTTGCTGCTGAAAGCTATGCAAATGAGGTAAATTTGCGATCCAGGAAACACTAACCTGTCCGAGTAAGAGTAGTGTTATTTGCAGAAATGTACTCCATTGGTAACTGAGTACCGTTCTGCAAATAGCAAAACAAAGCAATGACAGCTCCAAATAAAGGATGCATCCAGTCGAGGAAGCATGCCAATGGCCATTGGCATTTATATGTGCTGCAAAATAATAAAAAATATTTTTCCCCGATCTCCAATGTTTAAGCGTAGCGCAGCACCGCACAACCATGCGGCGCTCTAAAAACTAGAAAAAAAAAACTAAAAGCCAAAAATAGGCATTTTATTAAAAATATCCATCTGCCATGCAGGTGAATGACAGGCTGAAGACAACATGGCTACTGAGTAGTGGTTGCTAAGGGGGGAAGCTCAGTCTGAGAGATGCAACCAAGCATTAGTAGGCAATCCTATGCAAATGAGTATAAGGATAGTGAATCCCAATTTTCCCTGCCATGTGAACCATGTCCCTAGAGTGTAAGAGTAGGATTAGGGGAGTAACAAAGTAGAAGATAGATGACATCATGAGGGGGTATATATCAAAGACTGTAAAGCTTATTGGAGCAGAGTTGAGTTACTCAGGACTGGAAGAGGAGTGTCTACAGTTGTCTGAACTGAAACCCAGAAACCGAAGTTGTACGCCGTGGCTACCACCAATGTTTCTTGCAAAGATGCTTACACTGTGTGTGCACGTGTGCATGCCTGTAAACCCGTCTAAGCCTGTGTGCGCGTGTGTGCACCCGTGTAAGACTGTGTAAGGCTGTCTAAGCCTGTGTGCATGGATGTGAATCTGCCTAAGCCTGTGTAAGGCTGTGTGCATGCTTGTGCGCGTGTTTGCGCTTGTTTGTGCAGCTCTGCCCCCTGTGGAAACAGAAAGGGAAAAGGAAGGAAAAGTATTAGTAGAAAGTTAACCAAGGAGAACTAGCAGAGCTGCCAGGTGAAATCAATCAGAATCAGCCAATTACACAGGCAGTACACTAGCCCAGCCCAGCCCAGCACTTTAAACTCTGCAAACAACATTCCCCCATGTTTTACTCAGAAACACTGCAACACTGCAGTATACAAAGAGAAGTGAAAACTTAAAAAGCTTAACTGAGACAAAAAAATGTTAGGGGTGGTGCTATTGTGAATGTTGCCGAGCAACCCACAGTGAGGTGACGGAGAAGAGTGTACAGACCCAGGGTAACCTACCAGGGGCTACATGAGCTGGAGATAGTGGAGCACTATAGAATGGACAGAGAGCTCCTGCAGCAAATTGTTGAGCTGTGCAGGCCACGCCTCACACACAGAACCAACAGAGGGGAACCCATCCCAGTGGAAATCAAGGTATGTGTTGGCCTAAGAATACTAGCAACAGGTACCTTCCACTAGCAACAGGTACCTTCCAGAGACCAACTGGTGATATGATGGGGATTTCACAGGCATCAGCATCCAGGGTACTATACCAGTTCCTGAATGCCATGTCAGCACATGTCGGTGATCATGTATATTTCCCCAATTCCCGTGAGGTATTGGCCAGCAATATGCGTCTCTTCCAGCAAATAGCGGAATACCTGGAGGTAGTGGGTGCAATTGACTGCATGCACATACACATCAAAGCACCAGCCAGTGAGCGGGTTAGGGCCTACATCAACCGCAAGGGCTTCCACTCCATCCACTGCCAGGTTGTGTGCGATGCCCAGGGCATAATACTGAATGTGTGTGCTGGCTGCTCTGGAAGCTACCACGATTCCCATATCTGGCATCTGACGCAGCTGTACCAGACATTTGCCACTGGGGACATCCCTGACGGTCACCTAGTGGGGGATGCTGGATACGCACTGGAGGCGTGGCTGATGACACCCATCAGAAATGCACACACACCTGAACAAGAACTCCATAATGAGGCACACGCACAAACACGAAATGTAATTGAGCATGTGTTTGGGATGCTCAAGTCATGGTTCCGGTGCCTGGACACATCTGGTGGAGCCTTGCAGTACTCACCAACTACATGTACCCAAATTGTCATGGTATGTGCCATGCTACACAATATGATCCTGTGAAAACAGCTGCAGCAGGAACAGCATGGGGCAGGGCCAAACAGCCCCCCACCATTGCCAAGGCCTGCACAGGCACAGCGTGACTCAGAGGAGGAACAACCTGAGCCTGCCCCAGTAGGCAGAAGAAGGTGTGCCCAGTATGCCTTGGCCTTGGCAAAGAGGCAACACATAGCACATACACTGGCTAAGTAGGAACCCTGGAAATGATACCTCTCTCTGACTTGCACATAAAATAAAAGGGATGCCTAACTTGAAGCTACCTGTTTCCAAACATGTATAGGGAGTGTAGTATGTGCATCTGACATAGGCAGTCCTGCAGCACCACTGGAGGCATGATTGCCATGTTTTAAGCAATGTGAAGCAATGCTAAGCAGCATTTACCAATATTTAGTATATGTAAATAAAATTGCCTGTGCTAACTAGCGCATTGTTGGGCAACGTTGAGCAATGTTGGGCAAGGTCGAGCAAAGTCATGCAAAGTTGAGCAAAGTCAGGTAAACATGCTCATATTTGCTTTACTGTTCCTTAAGGAGTCTGGTTTGCCCAGCATGAAAATAAAAAGCAGTGACAGGTCTCGAAGCCACGTACTGTGCACTATAGTCACAGTACTGAACCACTAAGTCATGATAGCATTTCAGTGGCACAAACACAGCAGGATAATTGTACACTAATGCAAACACAAAGAAATGATGTATCATGTCCCTAAAGAGGCATATGGGTAACCACCCCCACAGGCCTATGCAGACAGAGAACATCAGGCCAGGTGGTGTGATGTGGGTTGTGTAGGCTATGAAGTCGCAATCTAATATATGTGACATTGGACGCTAGGATCTGTAGCACAGTAGTATGCCTCAAGCCACTATGATAGGCAACAGTACAGACTGAAATGGTGTACCGTACATAGCAGTGCAGGCATAGCAAATGTGTATAAGTGTCAGGAGAAACCCTCATCCTATGTACACCCACAGTAACAATCAGGTGTGCCCCCGAGTAGAAATGTACAAAGAATAGCTGTATGTAGAAATGTTGATAAGTCTATGCAAAGTGTCTCATGGAAGCCCTGCAGGCACAGCATGATCCCTGTTGATCTATGACACAAAGGTGAGCCCTGCTGTAAAACTACAACTTGATTTTCCATACACATATAGTATAAATGTCTATACTGGGTGTGCTCACACACTCCAACAAATGTAGTGGATTTCATTCAGCATCACGCTGAAAGGTCATACTGGGCATGCTCACACACTTAAAGAAACGAAGAAAATGTCAGGCAGCAACATACTGAAAGATCATACTGGACATGCTCACACACTTAGGCTAAATACGGATGTGATAATAAAGGATCTATAGACAAATGTGGATAGTCATCTCTACTTCCAGAAACACATTCACAAAGTGGTCAGAAAACCATGCTATGTGTTCACACAAACTGACAAGATCTGTGCATTTAGGTCAAAGGAGGTTCCCACTACTCAGCAGTCATCAGACCCATCAGTGAGTACCACAACACACTTGCGATGAATCTGACTAGGCACGTTCAGCAGCCAGAAAGACCACTGAAGTACCTTAACAAGAGGATTACTGGCCTCAAATAGTTGCCCCATGCAACAAGACTGAATGTAATCCAATCTGTACTCTGTTGCATACTGTTTACTCAGGAGATCTCTGCCCAGCAGACAGGTCCATGTCATGGCTACACTCAGATCTGTTCTGAGTTACAGTTCAATGGCACTAAATATACAGACCCAACTGATATTGCCAACATCCTGGCAGATAGGATCAGTGTTAACTTTACCCCCCTCTCACCCATGAAAGAGCACATCTCTATAATGGAAGACTGCAAAGTTGCTGTAATCATGGCTGCACGGGTAAACAACACTCTCCAAAGCCAGTATCACAGCAGCCATGGGACCAGATAACTTCCCAGACTGTGTAGTATCTACTTCCCTGAAGTAAACTTTAACATGGAAGGTCTGTGGCTACTGAAGTTTCCAGAGGACTGCAAACTAGGAGCCACAATTGTAAACACTAAAGATGTGGACACCCTATAAAAGGGCCTCACTGAGACAGATGGCTGTTGTCAAAGCCATGGGCTCTAGCTCAATGCCAAAAGGTGCATTGTCATCTCCTTTGTTAAAAACGCTGTAGCCAAGAACTACAACATAGGTGGTAGTATACTTCACACTGAAAGTGTGACAAGAGACCTTGGGTCACAGGTGGACAGTGGACACAACTGTGATAATCACATTCTCACAGTAGTCAGGAAACCCTCCTATGTGGCACACCTCATCACAAAATGTGTCTCATGCAGAATAGAAGAGGACATTGTTCCCCTCTACTCATCACTCACTAGAACAATAATAGAGTACAACGTCACTTTTGCTATGTACCTCACAAGACAACTACAACAACTGGAAAGCCTGCGGCAATACCTCACAAATAGCATTAGCGGCCTGAAATACATGCCATACACAGACCATCTCAAAATGCTCCATCTGTACTCCCTTGCATATCGCCTACTCAGAGGTGTTCACTGCCTAACATACAAAGCTATGTCAAACACAGAGCTGTTGGACATGCTCCACATAAAACACACACAATCTCTCTGACCTTCGGACCTAAAACCACGAGTGAAATACAAAAGGAAGGGGTGTACCCATTTACCTTATGGATACCCACACCTTCAGGTTAGTGGCACAGCATGAGGCCTTGGAGACCATGCAAGTGCAACTAACATTGGGCAAAGCTGCTCATCAGATTGTAGCCTGCTACAGATCACGTACCTTGTCTCAGGAACCTCACTCAGTATTCCTGAGAACAGTGGAAAATATAAAGGTCCTATCAAACACCATTATATGAGGAGATTACAACTACCCAAACATTGAGTGGGAGAATTACTCATGTACAACGTCCTTTGCCCAATGTTTCCTAGAGTTTAAAAACTCTAACACCCTGGAACAGCTGGTCACCACACTCACTAGAGGTGACAACATACTGGACATGATCATCACCAACATGGGGTACCAATGTTCCACAACAGAGATAAACCCCTCGCTGGTAATATCAGATCATAAAGTAATCACACTGGACATCCACACCCCCCACCCAGTCATTGAAACCACTGTGAAGACATTTTCAAAAGCAAACTACACACTTCCCAAGACCAAAGTGGAATGTTCAAAGTTTCGGGTGCCATGTCCGACTCCAAGCCAGTCACAAATGGCATTCCACAGGTCTTGGTCCTGGGACCCCACCTGTTCAGTAGATACTGCTCAGAGGTATAGGCAAGCACGGGAGGTGTATGGCTGAACAGGTTTGCAGAATTGCAGGTTTGCAGGTTTGCAGATGACTGCTAACTCTGTCCATAATCGACTCCACGGCTGACACAGACATCCTCCAGAAGTGTCTTACAGAGACTGATACCTGGTGTCAAAACAAAGCCCTCAAGCTGAATGCCAAAGAATGCATAGTCATCCCCTTTGGGTAAAACAAAGTGCACACAAATTACCACATAGGTGGTAATCCAGTATGTACGGAGAATGTCATTATGGCCCTGGGGACACAGGTAGATAGTAAACTCCCCTTTGATGATCACTTGGTCAAAGTGTTGAGACATTCCTTCTATGTAGCCCACCTAATGTCACCTAATGTAACCCACTTTGTATAGTCTGATGATGTCACCATCCTACAAATATACCTGTGGAAAAAAAAACCTCACAGTAATGTGTATAGCGCGTCATGTAAATGCGTACTCCTGTAGTATCATAAAGTAGTTAGGTAGGGGTTTGAATTCTGTACTTGACGTGTGTTTGTGTGTGGTCTCCTTGGGAAGGAGCAACCTTTTTGGAGAGTAGTAGAACACCTTAAAAGTGGCATACATATCTATGTCAAGTCTGATGATGTCACCATCCTACAAATATACCTGTGGAAAAGAGAGCTCCCAGTAATGTGTATAGTGTGTCATGTTAATGTGTACTCCTCTAGTATCGTGAGGTAGGGGTTTAAATCCTGCACTTGACACATTTGTGTGTAATTACCTTGGAGAGGAGCAACCTTTTTGTAGATTAGTAGAACACCTTACAACTGGTATACTTATCTTTGTCAAGTCTGATGATGTCACCATCCTATAAATATACCTGTGGAAAAGAGACATCCCAATAATGTGTATAGCACATTGTGTTAATGTGTACTTCTCTAGTATCATGAAGTAGTCAGATAGGAGTTTGAATCCTACACTTGATATTTGTGTATAATTACTTTGGCGAGGAGCAACCTTTTTGTAGAGTAGTAGAACACCTTACAAGTGGTATACTTATCTTTGTCAAGTCTGATGATGTCACCATCCTACAAATATACCTGTGGAAAAGAGACATCTCAGTAATGTGTATCGCATGTCGTGTTAATGCGTACTTCTCTAGTATCATGAAGTAGTTAGGTAGGGGTTTGAATCCTGCATTTGACAACTGTTTGTGTGTAATCATCTTGGAGAGGCACAACCTTTTTGTCGATTGGTAGAACACCTTAAAAGTGGTAGACTTATCTTTGTCAAGTCTGATGATGTCACCATCATACAAATATACCTGTGGAAAAGAGGCCTCCCACTAATGTGTATAGCGTGTTGTGTTAATGCATATTCCTCTAGTGTCATGAAGTAGTTAAATAGGGGTTTGAATCCTGCACTCGGTGAGTGTGTGTGTTAATGTATTGTGGGTGTTGCTTTTACTATTGTATGACATATCAGTATGCATTGCACATGTGAGGTAGCTGTGTGACAAATACATATGCGTACATGTTACCTCAGTTATTGCATGTGTGGGAACCCTGCTTTCTCCAAGAACATAGCTGTCATCTTTGCCAGACTGTGCTGCTGCTTCCCAGACCTTAGGTCACATCTGTATGCTTGTGACAAGGCCAGCCACTGCAGTGATCCCTGGCCTAGGTCATTCGTGTCACACACACTCATTTCATTTTCTCTTGAATTGTGTGAGTGAGGGTTTATGGCTGAGGTATATGTCAGACCTGTTCAAACACAGCAAAGTCTGTCAATGATGACTATTCATTATAGGTGTACAACAACCTTTGTGGATATGCATGCAAACCCCTTATTGCTTATGTGATCCACCAAGGGATTTCAAAATACCTTAGGAAATGTGATTATCAAAGGAGAGATGACATAACACTTGGTTGCATGTACACATCAGTACCTGTTCATCATGTTGGTGGCTACTACCTATGTGGTACTGTGGGGATACTATGTTCCATAAAGGTGGATGACTATGCTTAGTTTGGCTTATAGCTTTACAGCATGGGTTTGACAACAGGTATCTGTCTGTATGATTCCCTTGTGGAGGATGTGTGTGTTATCTGGAGAATGCATTATAGGCCACAGTATGCATTACCAGACATGGACGGACATATCCCTACTGTGATTGCTTGTACCTAAGAGAGCTATATGCCAAACAGGAGTGGTCTCAGTAATGGGTGTAGGTGAATACCAATGGTTACTGGCATAGTATAGTACCTGAAGGATCCAAATGTTGCTGTGTTCTACATCTGTGTGTCAGTTGTCAAGACATCATCTAACGATTGGTTATGGTCAGGCTGTTGAAGTTATGTATACTACCAGAATGCAAAAAAATGACAGATAGTAACAGTATCACCCACAGCACGGTGTTAAACCATGTCATACACACATGTGTAGTCAGGTTCCAAATGTGTGTAGTACAATGCATACTGGCCACCAATAGAAACTATGGAGTGTTACTGTGTAATACAGGGCATGTCACTCTGCCCATGTGTCCACTATGCACGTACATGCAGACAGTGCACATCCACCATGTTTACAAATGTACACCTGCAAATCTGTGCTACACACATCCCACACATACTGTCTACTCTCTAACACATGCTGCCAATACTACACACATCAGCCAAGTGGCACGTGGGTGGACAATACACTATTTTAATTAATACTGGTATAAACATTACTACAATGACAATCATAGCTTTAATGCATCATCATGCCTGCTCAGCTACACCTTCAAGCATATCATTACACTCTACTGCTGACAACATGGTAACATTGCTATACTGCTATAAAGTCACCCTGTGCATCAGCACCATTGCAGCCTGTTCTTGCATTGATGTTACAGATGACAGGAAGTGGCACAGGTTTCATCATATGCACAGGGTGTGTTGTTGGTTTGCCAGAGGCCTACAGTGAGCCATCCAATTGACATGTATGTGTGTGTGTGTGTGTGTGTGTGTGTGACGGGCAAGAGTACTGCTATGGGCCAATGTTGATGTACTGTGTGTGGGTATGTGTTAGCCCAAGATGTCTGGTTTATGTTTGTGTGTGTGTCTGCATGCACACAGTTCCACCATGTGGCTGCCATATATGGGTATTTGTGGGACAGCCACAGACTGTACCTGCCAGGCTTTACAGATCACCATATAAATACACACCAATCACCCAGTACTTCACCAGTAATTCTTTTATCTGATGAATATCAGAGGTTGGAAAATGACCCTATTAAACCTTATAATGAAAAACTATTATTTTTATTGGAAAAAGGTGAACGTTTAGGACTTTTTACACAAGTTGATGTAAACAGAATGTATATATAAAGTCCTACTACACCTATTTTATATGCCTTACCCAAGATCCATAAAAATCTAGTAGAACCCCCAGGTAGACCTATAGTCTCAGGGGTAGGTTCTTTTTTGGAAAATGTGAATATATTCTTGGATTTCCAACTTAAGGCATATTTAAATAAAGTAACTGCTCACATTTCCAACACACAAGATTTCATTAATGAGGTTGTGAAAATTCCTTGGAATCATGATTATTACTGGGTTACTGTTGACGTAAAATCTCTATATACCAACATTGAAACTAAATGGGGGCTTGAATCTATATCTAATATGCTAGGTGAAGGACCTAGAACTAATTTTTTGATTAGTTTATTAGAATTTTGTTTGACCCATAGTTATTTTCTGTTCAATAAAGAATATTTTTTACAGGTGAAGGGTACTGCAATGGGTGCAGCATATGCACCATCTTATGCTATTATTTATATGGATTCACTTGAAAAAAAGTTTATTTATTCAACTGATTTTTTTCAAAAATAATGTGGTTTTGTATAAACGTTTTATTGATGATTTGATTTTTATTTGTAAAGGGGAATTGTTTGAATTCTTTGATTTTTTTGAGACATTGAATAACAATGAACAAAATCTGAATTTTTCATATGAGGTTAATAGGAATGAAATTAATTTTCTTGATTTGACTCTATTTGAAAAAGAAAATAGAATTGAATTCAGACCCCTTAAAAAGCAAACATTAGTGAATATGTTTTTGCATGCGACTAGCATGCATCCGCCACATTTATTGAGAACATTACCTTATGGGGAGTTTAAGAGAACCCATAGTCATACTAGCATAGATTTTGAAGTGGAAATTGAACTTAATAAGGTATATTTGAAATTATTGGACAGAGGATACAATCAAAATCATTTGTTAAGATGTTGGGATAGTACCATTGGAAAAAGTTCCATGCAACCTAGCTCAGGGGTTAATAATAAGACCATAAAAGTGGATGAATCAAGTAAAGATAATGAGAAAATATTTTTTGTTACTAAATTTACAACTTTTTCTAATCAACTTGCATTATTAGTTAAAACATTTTGGTATTTGATAAGTGAGGATGAATCTATAGGCCAACTATTTCCACAATTTATTACTTTTTCTTACAAAAGAGGAAAACATTTAAAAGAAATATTAAATAATAATCTAATTAATCTGGAGAAACCTATTCCTGCTAAGGTGGGCACTTTTGTTTGTGGTACTTGTAGTGTGTGTGATAGAGTTATAAATGTGAAATCCATAAATAAAGTTAATCATAGTCCTAAACACTATTTTAATTGTAAATCCACTAGTGTTGTATACATATTGGGGTGTTCTTGTATTCATACATGGTATATAGGACAAACCAAGAGAATGGTCAAAGTAAGAATACTGGAACATTTAAAAGACATTGGGAATTCTAATGAATCTAGTCCAGTTGCAAAACATTTCCTTGATAAACATGGTGGTTCTACTAGCAGTTTAAGATTTAGTGTTTTGGGGAAACCTTTTGTTCAAAGAGGAGATAATATAGTAAACAACTTATTAGAGTTAGAAACTAGAATGATATTAAAATTTAACACTTTGAAACCTAATGGTTTAAACCAGGAATTAGGTATATAAAAATCAGTTTCAGCATCTTTATAAGCTAAAGTGTATTCATATTCATATATTTATGTGTACATGTACACACATGTATGTATATATATATATATATATATATATATATGTGTATAAGTTAATCTAAGTGTATGTGTGTGTGCATATTTATTTGTGCACATAATTTCATATATATTATATTTATTTAATTTTTCATACATATTATATTTATTTAATTTTGTTTATACATCATATTTATACTTATTGAAGTGTGTTTTAGATAAAATGTTCATTATTAATTCATATGCATAGTTAATATATGAATCAAATCATATATGAAACAAATGAATGTTAAAAAGGTTTCTTTTTGAGGTCACTTTAAGTAAAAGTTTAATTTTCTCATCAAATTGAAACTTTAATTGATTAATTAATCAATTGTTTCATATTAAATGGTATAAAATGCACTGCCATGATAGATTAAAATGTGATCCTTGAAGGCGAATTGCCGAGGTACCAGATCGTTGGAACAATAAAAGAATTACTGGTGAAGTACTGGCTGATTGGTGTGTATTTATATCTTGTATTGAACTTTTGTGTTTTGGCTTTACAGATCACCATCTCTGGCCACGGATATGGTACCTGTGCCTGGCAGGGGTGCTACTGACACTATCGGATACTAAGCCAGACTGGGTACTATCCCCAGAGGTAGATGGATGTATGCTGGACCCAGGTCCCTGCTGGGACTGTCCAGAGCCACGTGCACGTGGTCTTCCAGGACGTTCTATGGACAGCCCACTCCCAACATTGCTGGGGCTGGTACTGGCACTACGGGAGCAGCTGTGACTTGAGGGACGTCTGCGGAGACTGCCAGCTTCTGATGTTGCTGGCATACGTCCACGTCGACTACTCAACCATCCCGCACTGTCCTGACACATGGAAATGACATTGCGGAGGACATCTAATGTCTCTCCCCAACATCTATCAGTGACCTCAGTGTAATTATGGATGGCACCTGCTAGGTCACGGATACTGTCAATTTTGGCGGTGTTATGTGCCCTCTGTGCCCTTAGTCCCTGTCTGGTGTACCGTTCTATACATGCCTGTGCCTCTGTGACAGCCTGGAACATGCGTGAGGTTGTAAGACCTGTGGCACATCTGCCAGTGGCATGATGAGCAGCAGTGCTCCGACGAGAGCCCTGGACATCTGCCTATGTGGTACCCTTCCAGACATCTGGGTATGGCTGCTGTGTTGGGATGCATGTGCCATGGATACCACACTGTCCTGGCCAATGCTGACTGTATGCTGTCCCTCAGCTAAGGGCATTGGTGATGGATGTATTGGCAGTATGACTGTGTGCATGGATGGGGTGGACACTTGTGTACTGTCGATTGGTGGCCCAATGACAGACCCTGGCAAACATGCCTGTGCCTCAACACACCTATCATCATCATCACTATTTTACTCAGTGACATTAGTTTCCCCACTGCAGTGAACCAGCCCAAAGTCAGCACCTGTGAGAGGAAGACAGGAAACACACTTTACGACCTGTACATGATGTTGGCACACATGAACACATGCACACATGAACACATGCACACATGCACACATGAACACATGCACACATGCACACATGAACACATGCACACATGCACACAAATGCACTCCTCACTAAAACAGACACACACACACACACACACACACACACACACACACACACCACCAGCAATCCAGAACATACTCAATAGCGGGTGATGTTGGGGTACAGTATCACAAGGCAAACAGTTATATCACATGTGTCAGCATGCAGGACATGTGTTGCTCAACAGCATACAGTGCAGGTGTAGACAGCCCTTGCTAATAACAGTATACATGGCTTTGATGCATGTGTGGTGTTGTTCAGTGATTGGCCTCACCCTGGAATGCAATGTGTACATGGACACAACATTGCTGTACAAGTATTAAAAGCTCTGCAATGTCCTGTGCACCATCACTCACAGGTATACATACCATGGCTGGATGTGTATATGTGTGTCACATAGATATCCATTTCTGATTAGAGCGTCTGTGTCTTTAGCAGATAATTGTGGACACAGGTTTAGCACATGCATGCTATATATACACACAGGATGAGTGGTGCATGTATACCTGATGGAATACCATTGCTCAACTTAGCCATTGTACAGTGTTTACACTGAACCTACAGACATTGCCAACATACTGGCTGACAGGTTCAGTGCAAATTTCTCCCCCCCTCCCCCCCAAAAGGAGAGATATCTATACCAGTGTATTGTAGCCCCCCAAACATCTCAAATGCTCAGGTGAGAACTGCTCTCTCCAAGGCAAAAAACACAGAATCCATGGGACCAGATGGTGTCCCCGGTTGTGTGCTCCACGAACTCAATGAGGAATTAAACCCGCAGTTAGGGCAGCTGTTTAATCTTAGCCTCACCTCAGGATACGTACCCAAGGAGTGGCGTACGGCAACGGTGGTCCCACTGCACAAAGGAGGTGCCTCCACCGACCCCGGAAACTACCATCCCATCAGCTTGACAAGCCTGGTCTGAAAAGCTATGGAGAGGATCATAATGGAACTCATAAATAAAGACATAGGGGACTTGCAGACTTTGGATCCAACCCAGTTTGGCTTTGTCAAGGGCAGATCATGCCTTTTAAACTTGGTTGACTTTTTCGAAACAGTCACCAAGGCCATTGACGAGGGCAAGGCAGTCCACACAGCCTACCTTGACTTGGCAAAGGCTTTCGACACAATACCCCACTCAGGTATCATTGAAAAACTCACCAGCTTAAATGTAAACCCATACGTCACAAGATGGGTTGCAAACTGGCTAAGCGACGGAACCCACAGGGTCAGAGTTGCTGGCGCCATGTCAGACTCCAAGCCTGTCACAAGTGGTGTCCCACAGGGCTCAGTCCTGGGCCCACTTTTGTTCGGCATCTACTTTTCAGAAGTACAAGCAAACACAGGAGGGTTATGGCTGACAAAGTTTGCAGATGACTGCAAACTGGGCACCATAGTTGAAAACCCATCTGACAAAGACATCCTTTAGAAGGGTCTCATAGAAACGGATAACTGGTGCCAGAGCCATGGCCTAAAGTTAAATGCCAAAAAATGCATAGTCATACCTTCGGGAAAAACAAGGTTACCCCTAGTTACCATATAGGTGGCAATCCACTAAGCACAGAAGAGGTTATCAGGGATCTGGGGACCCAGGTTGACAGTAACCTTTCGTTTGACACTCACGTTGCCAAAGTAGTTAGGAAGACCTTCTACATTGCCCACCTGATCATGAAGGGATTCACATCTAGATCAAGGGAGGTCATCGTTCCCCTGTTCTCATCACTCATCAGACCAATGATTGAGTACAATGCCCCATTCGGAATGTATCTGACCCGACACCTGCAGCAATTGGAAAGGCCCCAAAAGTTCCTCACCAAAAGGATAAAGGGTCTCAAAAATATGTCTTATGCTGCCCGACTGAAGGAACTCCAGCTCTATTCAGTCGCTTACCGTCTGCTCAGAGGTGACCTATGCCTGACATACAAGGCCATGTCCAACCCGGAATTAATGAACATGCTTCACCTCAAAAGATCTAAATCTATCAGAACTACAAGGGCAAGAGACTTAAACCTCAACACAGCTATTAATAGGATGTGCTGGAGGGACAGATTCATCACCCAGAGACTCCCTATGCTGTGGAACAAAATCCCGGTACATGTGAGGCAGAGCACCTCGCTGGCTTTGTTCAAGAGAAATCTTGACCAATGGATGGAAGATCGCAGGTATACCCCAGGGATAACCTCAGTGTCACTGCTTGACAGAGGCACAGCAAAATAATGGGCATAGTATCTTTTAAACTAAAGGGGTGGCAAAAGCCACAAAACTCTGGGCTAGGCTTATAAATGCCCTAGGGCAGATAGCCTAGTATGAACCTATGAACCTATGAACCTATGAGTGTAGGACATATTGTGGACAGGCCAGTGCCAGCCATGACATGGCATGCTACAACACAACTGCAACATTAAACATCACACATACACAGTGTGTGTCATGTGACCTATACACTCAATAGCATTACAAGACATATATGTGTCACTTTGTACAAATGGTGATTGCTATGCATATTGTGTATCGGTGCATATGTATGCACACACACAACATTGAGGTGCATAGCAGTTAATGCTATGTGTGGTACTGTGGTCACTGTAACTGGTTGGGGTGTAGTACCATCAGCCATCATCATGCAGCATCATGTGGTCACTCAAGGCTACTAATGTGTGCCAGACCGGCAGATACCATGCTGTACCAGAACTGCAGTACCATGGCTACATTCACCATTTCACAGACAGTTGTTACATGGGTTTGTATGGTGCCCAATAGGGGGCATTGCCTAACATGAATGTGTTATGTGTTGAAGAGTGTCGCACAGCCACATGAGAGGCATCTACCCATCAGATATATTGTGTGTGATGTGTGGATGACATTTGGGATACTGGAGTGTGACCGTACAGCGGGTGTCTGAATATGCCATGTGTAGCATGTTAATGTGTACTGCATATGACAATGTTGTGTATGTTGTGTGCATGTGTATTGACTCTGCCTATCCAATGTCCACTACAGTGTTGCCACAATTGTGTGGGATGCTCTATGTATTGTATGTGTTTTAGGCAGCTACCCACATTACTGGGATGTGCATAGTTTTACAGCAAACATGCACAGCATGCATTATGCGTAGGTGTGATATGTGTACATGGCCTACACCTCACCTATGGCATGCACATATAATTAGCTATATTAAATGTAGAACACACTCACCAGCATGGGTCTGCTGCCTTGCTGTCACACCAGAGGGACCTACAAGGATGTGAGACAGTTTGTCAGTGGCAACAACTGTGGCATTGCTAATGTGTGTTTTCAATGTTACAGTAGTACATGACTATGTGACAGTCACAGGCCTGCAGATTATATTCCTAATTATTAGTATTGCACAACACTAGGCACCACATCTTCTAACTACACAGTACACATCTCACATAAGCATGCTCTACCAATAGAGGTAACAGTAGTCTACAACTATGCCATGTTACCTGCACGCTCCGTGTCAACTTGCTGGGTGGCTCCAGCCTTCATGATACATGTTACTTGTTGTTGTTGGCCAGGAGCCACCTGGCTCAGGAGCAGCTCCTCCACTCTGGTGAGGGGGGGGGTGGATGGCTACCCCACCACCTGTGGCAAGCTGTTGTCTATGGATATCAGATGCATGCTGCCAGACATGTCTAACTAAATCACTGCAGTGATGGCATACCTGCTCATATGTCTGGTTATGCATGCTTATGTTATTTACCCTACGGACAAGATCTTGCCACAGTGCAGTCCACTCATGCTGGTCCTGGCTGGTTATGGAGAACAGCAGGGCATAGTGCTGCACCAGGCTTGTTGTTATCTGTTCCTCCTCTGCCGGGCTATAGGTGGGGTTACGATGGTGGGCCATGACCCTGGAAGACAATGAAACAATATGTGTGAGCAAGTCATATGGCACACTTAACATTCTAAAGTACAGATATCAATTAACTGCCATATATAGTAACCTATTGGCTGTCAGAGGATACACTCTTTCAATACCACATATCAGTGCTCAGCTCACAACTGCCTGACAGTGCCTGGCACACTCTATATATCAAACCATGTTTTGCACAGCAACAAAGATAAACCAGTATGTAAGACTATACAACAGTACATGGCACACTGTATGCAACACAATGCACCACCTAGCCACAGGAGGTATATATCAAGCTAATGCATCAAGAAATATGTAATCCATTGCAATGATTGTAAAGTCCAGTTACAGTATTATCAGTATACCACACTAGTCGTTGATGGCAAACCTCTGCCTAACATATGTACACATTCGTTAATATAGGTGGCATACTGCTGTACTAGACTATACATGTTGCTGGATATGCACCTATATCCTGTAACACACATATGACCGAGGCCATGGTACAGGCATACCCACACACACATCAGACATACATACCAGACACAAAGGTATGGCAACTCAGATGATCTTTACCTGTGAACCATACAGTACTGTGTGTCAGTAGTTACAAAACCTTATGCCTGAGCTATGTAATCTGTGAGGACTACAGGGAACACACCTAACAGTGGTTCCAAGAAATGTGGACATACACCATACTGTGCTGTTTAGGCATACAGCTTCAGGTAGTACTACAGTTCATACAGGAGTTGGATTCACCAGCAGTAACACTCAATAAGCATACATGTACTGCTTTAGCCTACAATGGGACACTCCAGTCGACACCAAGGGACTACGACAGACCGTATGGCATACTGCTTTTTCCGGCTAGCAATTGCATACACATCTTTTGCTGGGATCACAGCTAGGACACATAATACCATGACAGAAACAGTTTCCCACTAAGCTATCACACATATACAGAACTCTGACACATTCATCAACACATTCACCATCACACTCAGTCAACCTCACATAGCAATTATTGCAACAAGTACATG
This sequence comes from Protopterus annectens, assembly GCF_019279795.1. Lineage (NCBI taxonomy): Eukaryota > Metazoa > Chordata > Ceratodontiformes > Protopteridae > Protopterus > Protopterus annectens. The sequence goes on from NC_056732.1 coordinate 1,625,992,254, forward strand.
TGGGTGTGTATCGCTTCATAGGTAGGTAATAGGCTATTAGCCCTAGGGCCTATAGAAGTCTAGCCGTACGCTACCCTGGCCTTTGACACACAGGTAATTACGTTTCACGTGGCCCTGTCAAGCAGAGCCACAGAGGTGATTCCCGGGGTGTATTTCCTATCTCCCATACAATCATCAGGATTATTTATGACAGCTGCTAATTAGGAGCTTTGTTTGCTATTGATAGGTGGTTTGTTCCAGAGTATGGGATGTCTCTGAGATAGGAATCTATCCCTCCAGCATGTGCTGTTTATTGAGGTCACAAGGTTTAGGCCTCTAGAGCGTGTAGCTCATAGGGATTGTGATCTGTTTATATGGAGCATGTCCAACAGCTCTGGGTTTGACATAGCTTAGTATGTTAGGCAGAGGTCAGCTCTGGGTAGGCGGTATGTGGCACAGTCTAGCTGTGAGCTGGTGAGACGGTCTGCATAGGGCATCTGTTTGAGGCTGGTATTACTCTTTGTGAGGTATGTCTGTGTTGTTTCCAGTTGCTGTAGATGTCTTGTGAGGTACATACCACATGGGGCATTGTACTCTATAATGGGCTTTATGTGTGATGAGTAGAGGGGAACACTGACCTATATTCCCCTGGATGACACACCTTTTGTGATGACGTGTGCCACATAGACAGATGACATGACTAGTGTGGCACTGTGATTATCGAAGGGGAGACTACTGCCCACCTGTGTCCCATGGTCTCTTATCACATCTTCAGTGTTAAGTAGACTACCACCTATGTGGTAGTTAATGGGTACAGAGTTTTTGCAAGAAGGTATGCCAATGCAGTGTCAACACTGAGCTTGAGTCCATGGCTTTGTCACCAGGCATCTGTTGCAGTAAATATGACCCTCTCTCTCTATATCTATATATATATATATATATATATATATATATATATATATATATACATATATATATATATATATATATATATATATATATATATATATATATATATATATATATATGAACCAAACAAATCCCAGAACTGGCTGAAGGTATAGTCCACAAATAAAATGAACAAAGTTAGGCAAAAACGATCAAATAACAGCCAAAAACTGCCAAATGTAAAGAGTCAAAGAATCCAGGTTTTAATCAATGTGAGCTTTGCGTTCACCCGCTTCATCAGACATACATAAAAATGGCATCACTTCCTTCATTAAATAGTTCAAATATGCATATGTCATATCCTGTTAAAATCTGTCATATCCTGTTAGAATTTTAAAGATACAACACCACTAAAAATATATATGTATAATATATATGACAAAAAAGTGTCAAATAAAAATAAAAATACTTATCAAACAATACATTGAATAAAAATTAAAATTGTCAAAAAAAATATATATGTATATACATTATCTGAGCGATCTAGCTTTCAACACAGGTTTCAACGGCACATGATCGTTCAGGCCCCTGCCTCGATGTGCCGCTAACCTTAATATCCATCTGACCTCAGAGAGCTCTGTAGTATTCACTAGATCACCTCCTCTTGGACTTTCAAAATGAACACAGAAAACCTGAAACAAAAAAACATGTCCTGCAAAAGACAGCATATGTTTGGCTATAGCACTATATGTCTCTAGTCTATTAAAGCAATATAGATGGTCCTTATGCCAATGAGGGGCGATTCTTTGCCAACATAGAACATATAGCACTGTTGGCAACATGCCACATAGACTATATTCTTAGTGCTACAATCTGAATAACATCTAAGATCCCAAAGTCCATCATTTGGATTTCTAAAAACCTGGAAGTATCAATATATGATTGGTGGCAGGACCCACATTTATGTGTCCCTAGATCATAGACTGGTCTATCATTAAACACGTTGAGAGACAACTTGGGAAAACAAAGATGCTGTTTAAGGTTCTTCAGGTTACTGAAGACATAATGTGGGCAGTTCCCAACAACGCTGTGTATCACTATTGGCAGTGAGAATGTTCCAGTTGTCACATATCACCTGCTGTACAAAAGACACATTCTTGCCATATGGTAGAATCAAAGGAGTCTGTGAAGTAAAAGTGGGTACTCTAGGACCCACATGTGAGTTGGAAAAATATGGTCTACCTTTGTGTGGCCTGAGTTTAATAACATTACTATAAATACAATCTATATTGTTGTCATCGTAACCTCTATGCAAAAAACTCTGTCTCAATTTTAGTAGTTCAGATGTAAATGAACAGTCATCCGAACAGAGGCGTGAAATCCTAAGTGCTTGACCCTTGACAATATTGTCAAAGGTCCTCGGGTGGTGCATGCTACCTGTAGAAAGAAATGAAGCTCTGTAGCAGGGTTTCCTGAATACTTTAGTGTGTAAAGATTCATTGTCCCTATATACAGTGACATCCAAATAATTGATCGAATCTGTGGAATGCTCCATTGTGAACTTCAAAAAGCCCTCCAATCCATTCACATCCTCAAAAAAGGACTCAAGGGCACCAGCTGTGCCATGCCAAAGGAGAAAGAGGTCATCAACAAAATGTCTGTACACCATCTAAACTTTCCATAGCTAAAACACATTGATACAAATCACTTAAGAATTGACTGGTGTCTCTAAGGACATAAGTAAACCATGCTAGAACCTGTTTGAGCTTACAATCCAAGTACACAGAAAGGGGTTCTGTAAGCCACCCCTCTCCAGCAACAATGGGCCTAAGAGGGGGTGAGGTACCATTTTTATGAATCTTTGGGAGTCCATTAATGGAGGGGACTACAGGAAACTGCACAACAAAATAATCAAAGAGATCATTAGTCAACAATCCTAGAGATCTACATTCAGACAACATATTATAGATATTCAATTGACAACTTTCAACAGCCGTTGAAGCTATGGAAAGTTTAGATGGTGTACAGTTCGTTACTATGGATGTAACATCATTATTTACGTGCATCCCTAACAATATAGGAATTGACTTGGTTAGGAAATTAATGTGTGAAACTCTTACAGCTACTGAGGCTGATTTTCTGAGTTTGCTGCTTGAGACAGTCCTGGAGAACAATTATTTTGTCTTCTTGGACAGCCATTACAGACAGACCACTGGAGTAGCCATGGGCACCAGCTGTGCCAATTCTTATGCCAATTTAGTCATGGTAGCCTGGGAGAGAGGTCATATTGACATGCACCAACATCGTCTTTTACAGGCGTTTTGTTGATGACCTCTTTCTCCTTTGGCATGGCACAGGTGCCCTTGAGTCCTTTTTGAGTATGTGAATGGATTGGAGGGCTTTTGAAGTTCACAATGGAGCATTCCACAGATTCCATCAATTATTTGGATGTCACTGTATATAGGGACAATGAATCTTTACACTAAAGTATTCAGGAAACCCTGCTACAGAGCTTCATTTCTTTCTACAGGTAGCATGCACCACCGAGGACCTGACAATATTGTCAAGGGTCAAGCACTTAGGATTTCACTCTGTTGGATGACTGTTCATTTACATCTGAACTACTAAAATTGAGACAGAGTTTTTTGCATAGAGGTTACGATGACAACAATATAGATTGTATTTATAGTAATGTTATTAAACTCAGGCCACACAAAGGTAGACCATATTTTTCCCAACTCACATGTGGGTCCTAGAGTACCCACTTTTCTTCACAGACTCCTTTGATTCTACCATATGGCAAGAATGTGTCTTTTTGTACAGCAGGTGATATGTGACAACTGGAACATTCTCACTGCCAATAGTGATACACAGCGTTGTTGGGAACTGCCCACATTATGTCTTCAGTAACCTGAAGAACCTTAAACAGCATCTTTGTTTTTCCAAGTTGTCTCTCAACGTGTTTAATGATAGACCAGTCTATGATCTAGGGACACATAAATGTGGGTCCTGCCACCAATGCGGATATATTGATACTTCCAGGTTTTAGAAATCCAAATGATGGACGCCTTTGGGATCTTAGATGTTATTCAGATTGTAGCACTAAGAATATAGTCTATGTGGCATGTTGCCAACAGTGCTATATGTTCTATGTTGGCAGCGAATCGCTCACGTGGCGTATAAGGGACCATCTATATTGCTTTAATAGACTAGAGACATATAGTGCTATAGCCAAACATATGCTGTCTTTGCAGGACATGTTTTTTGTTTCAGGTTCTCTGTGTTCATTTTGAAAGTCCAAGAGGAGGTGATCTAGTGAATACTACAGAGCTCTCTGAGGTCAGATGGATATTAAGGTTAGGCACATCGAGGCAGGGGCCTGAGCGATCATGTGCCGTTGAAACCTGTGTTGAAAGCTAGATCGCTCAGATAATGTATATACATATATATATTTTTTGACAATTTTAATTTTTATTCAATGTATTGTTTGATAAGTATTTTTATTTTTATTTGACATTTTTTGTCATATATATTATACATATATATTTTTAGTGGTGTTGTATCTTTAAAATTCTAACAGGATATGACAAATTTTAACAGGATATGACATATGCATATTTGAACTATTTAATGAAGGAAGTGATGCCATTTTTATGTATGTCTGATGAAGCGGGTGAACATGCGCTCACATTGATTAAAACCTGGATTCTTTGACTCTTTACATTTGGCAGTTTTTGGCTGTTATTTGATCGTTTTTGCCTAACTTTGTTCATTTTATTTGTGGACTATACCTTCAGCCAGTTCTGGGATTTGTTTGGTTCATACCTTGCTGAGGTTTCTGGGTTTGTTTTTGCATATATATATATATATATATATATATATGTACACACATACATATAAACATCCATTGGTGTACATATAGATATACATATAGGCATATATACAGTTCACCTTTCATGGTGGGGATATCAATTATGTGAAGGTTGTGAGGTATACAGTTATGTCATAATATTGCACAGTGTTGTGTGGAATGCATTGAAGGTGTTCTCAGCCCATGTAGCTTTAGCAGGCCTCACTGGCTGCAACACTGCAAACCTGATGAATTATACCCACAGTGTTTAACCACCACATGTCATATACCAGCACTGTATGCTGTCTTGTTTGCCACACACTACAACCTACATAATAATATGCACATAACAACCTTCAACAACATATATATGTCCACCCTTCACAAACAGTTGCAGTATGTCCCTTGCTCTATGCACATGTACAGATGCTAATATATCTGCCACAGACAGATCTCTCCGTATGTGTGTGCCATACACACACAAGGTCCACACTGTTGTAAGTTTGTGTACCTCATGGCTGACCTGTTGGGCCTTGCTGCAACATGAACAGGTGTCACATGTGAGCACACAGTAACATTAGAGGGTGTATATATAGCTGCAAATGCTAGATTAGCATACTAGCCTGGTACAGCTGTTGCCAATGCTAAGCTACACATTAATATGACTATCATGCATTTGTTACTCTGTCACATCCATGTTTATATAACCGTATGCTTCTCCCCAAACAGACATTGTACACACTACTGTACAGAACACAGATAACATGGATCAGATGTTTGACATTTAATGCTGAACTACATATGTCACAGTCATATCCCACTGCACACATCTACACACTGATTTCTCCATGCCAGTAGTTATGCAGGGCATCTGTGCATAGATACTTACTGCTGCCACATATGGATGATTCAAACTATGTAGAGTACTCTTCATAAACATCTACTACATGCCAGTAAATACATAGCTTTTACATACATTTCCTTTGTATGTGTTTGTATTTGTCGGTTCCGTGTGTTTTGTAATAAATTTCTTTTTTATATCTTATTTTTTTTTGAGATATATATTTTTTTCAATATAATTTTTTTTTCAATATATTATTTATTTTTCAATATATTTTTAATTTTTTTTCAATATATTTTTTTTCAATATTTTTTCAATATATTTTTTTCAATATATTCTTTTCTTTTTTCTTTTTTTTCAATATATTACTTTTTCTTTCGATATATTTTTTTTAATCTTTTTTTCTGCTGCTGTTGTCTGCGTCTGTCTCTCTCTCTCTCTCTCTCTCTCACTCTCTCTCTCTCTCTCTCCTTCTGTACCTGCAATGAAATGATTGCATGTGTGGACAGCAAGTACAGCCTGCTTTTATACGTATCTGCACATGTGCATGTGATGGCCTCTGCACCAATTGGTGGCCACCATTTGGCAACTGCATGCAGCCTGCTGTGTGGTACTTGCAGTACTCACTGTCATAGCAATCCAATGCTATAAATTGCTAAGTCAGGTAGGTGTAGCCCTTTCAGCTTTCCAAAGTGGGGACCATGCTTGTTTGCTGTGGACACCATTGTGTAAGTCAGAAGGTTGGTATACTTCTTATAACTGATGCTAGGGGTGTAGCCAGTGATTTGAATGTTGTGCTCAGATTTGAATGTTGCCACTTCCAGTACACAGTTGACAGTGTAGAATTGTACTCACCCCTACAAATGCTAACACAAGATACATGGGAGTATATAGTTTCTTTTCTACTTATACAATTAGCTGCCATACATACATAGTTATTGAAATGTTTTCATTTGGCACATGAACTGTTTGGGAACTACTATACTGTGGATATTAATGTACTCAATTCTGCACAGTTTGTGCTTTTTCTTTTGTTGACATTTTCACAGGATGCTCATGAAAACTGGACAATTCCAGTACTGAGTATGCCTACCTACATCCTTGCTGGACCTTGAACACACAGGCATTTTGTACATTTGGGTGGGGATTGTCCTGCTATGATACTGTGTGGGGGTTGTAAAGTGCTGCTGTAACATTATTTACTGGTAGAATGTCTGGTTCTGTTATCACAGTCATGTAATACAATTCCACAACAACTGCTGGTAAAGTTCCATAGAACAGGTTTTGTGTTATGGCATTCCTATCTTTCCTTTACATTCACTCATTCTGATGGCAAACCTCTGCCTAACACATGTGCACATTCATTAATATAGGTGGCATACTGCTGTACTAGACTATACATGTTGCTGGATATGCACCTATATCTTGTAACACACATATGACCGAGGCCATGGTACAGGCATACCCACACACACATCAGACATACATACCAGACACAAAGGTATGGCAACTCAGATGATCTTTACCTGTGAACCATACAGTACTGTGTGTCAGTAGTTACAAAACCTTATGCCTGAGCTATGTAATCTGTGAGGACTACAGGGAACACACAACAGTAGTTCCAAGAAATGTGGACATACACCATACTGTGCTGTTTAGGCATACAGCTTCAGGTAGTACTACAGTTCATACAGGAGTTGGATTCACCAGCAGTAACACTCAATAAGCATACATGTACTGCTTTAGCCTACAATGGGACACTCCAGTCGACACCAAGGGACTACGACAGACCGTATGGCATACTGCTTTTTCCGGCTAGCAATTGCATACACATCTTTTGCTGGGATCACAGCTAGGACACATAATACCATGACAGAAACAGTTTCCCACTAAGCTATCACACATATACAGAACTCTGACACATTCATCAACACATTCACCATCACACTCAGTCAACCTCACATAGCAATTATTGCAACAAGTACATGTGGGTGTGTATCGCTTCATAGGTAGGTAATAGGCTATTAGCCCTAGGGCCTATAGAAGTCTAGCCAGCGCTACCCTGGCCTTTGACACACAGGTAATTTCACTGGCCCTGTCAAGCAGAGCCACAGAGGTGATTCCCGGGGTGTATTTCCTATCTCCCATACAATCATCAGGATTATTTATGACAGCTGCTAATTAGGAGCTTTGTTTGCTATTGATAGGTGGTTTGTTCCAGAGTATGGGATGTCTCTGAGATAGGAATCTATCCCTCCAGCATGTGCTGTTTATTGAGGTCACAAGGTTTAGGCCTCTAGAGCGTGTAGCTCATAGGGATTGTGATCTGTTTATATGGAGCATGTCCAACAGCTCTGGGTTTGACATAGCTTAGTATGTTAGGCAGAGGTCAGCTCTGGGTAGGCGGTATGCGGCACAGTCTAGCTGTGAGCTGGTGAGACGGTCTGCATAGGGCATCTGTTTGAGGCTGGTATTACTCTTTGTGAGGTATGTCTGTGTTGTTTCCAGTTGCTGTAGATGTCTTGTGAGGTACATACCACATGGGGCATTGTACTCTATAATGGGCTTTATGTGTGATGAGTAGAGGGGAACACTGACCTATATTCCCCTGGATGACACACCTTTTGTGATGACGTGCCACATAGACAGATGACATGACTAGTGTGGCACTGTGATTATCAAGGGAGACTACTGTCCACCTGTGGCCCATGGTCTCTTATCACAGCTGCAGTGTTAAGTGGACTGGCACCTATGTGGTAGTTAATGGGTACAGAGTTTTTGCAAGAAGGCAAGCCAATGCAGTGTCAACACTGAGCTTGAGTCCATGGCTTTGTCACCAGGCATCTGTTGCAGTAAATATGACCCTCTCTCTCTCTCTCTATATATATATATATATATATATATATATATATATATATATATTATATACATATATATTATTATTATTGTACGTATATTATCATATATATATATATATATATATATATATATATATATATATATATGAACCAAACAAATCCCAGAACTGGCTGGAAGGTATAGTCCACAACAAAATGAACAAAGTTAGCAAAACGACGAACAACAGCCAAAACCGTCAAATGTAAAGAGTCAAAGAACTGTGGTTTTAATCATCGCGTAGCGCCATGTTCACCGGGCTTCATCAGACATACAAAATGGCATCACTTCCTTCAGTTCAAATCACGCATTACGTCACATCCCGTTAAAATTATCACATCCCGTTAGAATCTAAAGATACAACAATCAATTAAAAATCAACATATATGTATTAATATATACGACAAAACGTCATCAAAATCATCAAACAATCAAAAATATATATATATATATATATATATATATATATATATATGTATATACATTACTTCGAGCGACGAAGTCAACACAGGTTTCAACGCAAGTAATTACGGATCGTTCAGGCCCCTGCCCCTCGACAAAGTCGCTAACCTTAATATCCATCTGACCAGAGAGCCTGGTAGTATCTTCACTAGATCAGCCTCCCTCTGACTTCAAACGAACACAGAGAACCCGAAACAAACATGTCCCGGTAAAAGACAGCATTGTTCATTATAGCACTATATGCCCCAAGTCTATTAAAAGCTAACATAGATGGTCCCTTACACCAATGCGTAGGGAGCTACCCTCCGCTTTGCCGTCAACACAGAACATATAGCAATTGTTGGCAACATGTCAATAATAGACTATATTCTTAGTGCTACAATCTGAATAACATCTAAGATCCCAAAGCGTCCATCATCATTTGATTTAAAACCCGAAGCATCAATATATATAAAGATTGGTGGTAGGACCATTAATTTATGTGTGTCCCCAGATCATGTATCGGTCTATCATTAAACACGAGAGACAACTTGGGAAACAAAGATGCTGTTAAGGTTCTTCAGGTTAATGAAGACATAATGTAAGCAGTTCCCAACAATCCATTGGCCAGGTATCAATTATTAAACAGAATGTTCCAGTTGTCACATATCACCTCGGCTGTACAAAAGACAATATTCTCACATATGAGAATCAAAGGAGAGTTCGTTGTGAAGAAAAGTGGTACCTAGGACCCATTACGTGAGTTGAAAAATATGGTTCACCTTAGTGGCCTGAGTTTAATAACAACACATTATAACACACCATATTGTTGTCATCGTAATTTGGCGCAAACCTGTCTCAATTTAGTGTTCAGATGTAAATGAACAGTCATCCGAACAGAGGCGGAAATTTGCGTTTGACCCTGACAATATGTCAGCGTCCTGGTGGTGCAATGCCACCTGTAGAAAGAAATGAAGCCTGTAGCAGGAAGCTCTTGAATACTTTAGTGTGTAAAGATTCATTGTCCCTATATACAGTGACATCCAAATAATTGATCGAATCTGTGGAATGCTCCATTGTGAACTTCAAAAAGCCCTCCAATCCATTCACATCCTCAAAAAAGGACTCAAGGGCACCAGCTGTGCCATGCCAAAGGAGAAAGAGGTCATCTGTGGATGAGGTATGTGAGCATTTGGACTATCGTGAAGCCGGGACAATTTCTGGACATTTAAATCAAAAATATTCTTGTGATGTTATTAATGTTATTAACGGTATTGATGTCTCTGCTTATAATTCTGTTACACAACGGTCGCAACACATTACTGATTGTGGTAATGGTGTAGATATTATCAGGGACAATTTTGTTGACACGTTTATTTTCAATTTACATTCGGATGACACACATGCAAACATGTTGGAGGGTGCACATACGGGTAGTAGTCCATTAAATGTGAATTGTGACTAGAGAGCTGGATATGGGTCACCCTTTGGGAGAGATGTAAATGAATTTATGTGTGAATCAGAAACTACTGCAGATTTCAAGTCATCTTTAGTGAACGCTGGAATGGGTGATGTTAATGAATTTTGTGTTGAAATTCAGCAATCTTTGTGTATGAGTGAACCTTCTATTAATACTGTTGGTTATAGTGGTTCCCTTATTAACAGTTCTGTACATAATACTGATGTTGACTGTGTTTCCCTGTTTGATGTTAGTTTGCACACCTTTCCAACTTATTTTGGTGAGGCTGGTGTGCATCTTGATAATGATAGTGATAGTCAAATTGAGCAAGAAATTGAGAATGTGGTGCAAAGTAGTTTGAACTATTGTAGTTTGGAATGTGGAATTGAAGAACTGATACAAGTTATTGATGAAAACTCTACATCAGTTCTGAAATATGGGCCTAGTAATCCTGTTATTATAGCTAATAGTTTTGATGATTTTAAAATATACAATTATTCTACTAAAATCATTAACAAACGACATGTTGAATTATTGGCTAAAGAGTTAACTTTTGTCCCTCTAGCTCGGGGTGGTTTAACTAACATTTTGGTTGATCTAAAAATGTTAATAAGGAAAATGAATTTGAAATTGATGTTTGATGGGGTAAATAGGAATCAAGTGAGTTTGACCCTGAAAAAACCAAGTAAGTACATGCCCCCAGCTAATATTGTTCCCAATGCATATGAAAGGATATGTGAGCTGGATATTAGGGAACATTATAGGTGGGCAATGAGTCCACATTACAAGTTAGCTTTTGATAAGAAGGACAATCTGACTTTTGAGGAGCATGAATTATTGGATGGGTTGATAAATGACATTTCTATAAGATTTATGAAGCCCGATAAAGGAAATGGTTTAGTGCTCATTGATAGGGTTGATTATGTCAACAGTATTATGGCATTATTGGCAACGGATACTTATGAAGACGTTAGTCTTAATGAATTTATTGCCTATAGTAGGTTATTTGTATATTATACCATTATTAATGTGTTACACCACCTTTTCACGCTGTCTCACTTATTTTATATAACAGTACATGCAGAGAAGTTATTCAACACTTATTATACCTTTGTTAATGCATTACAACACTCTTTTTCAGGTTCTCTCACTTCTTTTATATGACAACACATGCAGAATAATTACTAACCTGCCTGGTGGTGCAGCCTTAGCAGCCTATCTGCATAGGCTTGCTGATTTGCAGCACGGACACCTGCAGCTGTGAAGTAAATGAAGGGATATTGAGACATACCTATCCATAATTTAGACTACAATAGCAATTCTTACATACTTCATTCCATGGCTACATACTCAGTAGTGGGGCATTTTCCATTTCATGGGCCTCCTGTATCCACTGGTTCAGTCGGTCCTCCTTGTGTCTGTTCAGGTCTGAGTAGTGGTGTCTGACCTGCTCTCCAGTCTGAGGGATGCCTGTGGCACTGGGGAGATCATGTGCTAGACGGTTCCAGGCTTCCGCGTTGTACTCAGCGCCCTGAAACTGGCCCTGCAGGAGTCTTGCATCACGATGATGGATGAGGAGCCAAACCATTACTTTTGACTCCTCAATTCCCCACCATTGCGCTTGAAAACGAGAGCCCTCTCCAACACCAGCCATACTGTCTGCAGATGGGAGCTGCAACCAGTTATGGCAATTATTCCCGCCTTTGGAGCTTAAATATGCCTCATTTCTCGCACTTATTTGTGATTGGTCCATTTTGAAAGATCTCAGCTAAAAGCAAACCTGCTTAGCAATGGGTAAACTTCCATTGATATGTATGAGTGTGTTGGAAATACATCCATATTTAAAGCTGTCATGGCTTAATGGTTTAGTACTGTGATTATGGTGCACAGTATCCCGGGTTTGAGGCCTGTCATTGCTTTTTATTTTACTACTGGCCAGACCGGCTAGGAGGTGTGGCTGTGTTTAGCCGACTTTGATCAAATTTGCCCAACGTTGCTCTATGTTGCTCTACGTTGCCCAGTGTTGCCCAATGTTGCGCTAGTTAGCATGGTGTGCAGCTCCGCGCAAACATGTTTTGTTTGCGCTAGTTGGCACGATGCGCAGCTCCGCGCAAAGCCACTGCACTTGTTAAAGCAGTGCTAAGCTGTGAGCAATTATACTTAACTGTGCTTAATACTAGTAAACTTTGCTTAGCAGTGCTTCAAATTGCTTAAGATACATTACTTATGCATTTATCAGTATGCATGACCATTCCAACTTCATATATATATATATATATATATATATATATATATATATATATATATATATATATATATATATATATATATATATATATATATATATATATATACATATATATATATAAAATATCATTCACTACCACATAGGCCATTTCAATGCATTTTACTAAAATCTAAAAGGTAAATGTCAGGAATTCTTTTTATGCACACATTTCCTACAGAAAATAGGAAGGGGAGTAGCGGGACTCAAACTGGGAATGCCTCCTCTTTGTGCGAGGGCTCTACCACTACGCTATTGCTATTTGGCTTAATTTGCATATAAGTAGTTTATTATCCTCTTCACTGTCTACACTGCTAACTGTAGCTAAGCAATGGGCAAACCCGCACATACACTCGCAAATACGGGCAGCTATATTGGGAATAATAAAAAAAAAGGAAAGCTTTACATTTTAAACTTGTACAGGGATTTAGAATGTGGGGGAGTGTAGTGTTGGGTATGTAGACATTTGAGCGGACTCGCTCATTTCAGTTGACATTTGCAGTTTAGGCACTTGCAGGGACGTGGATATTTGGACTGCTCGGCAGTCTGACATGCCCCCTGCACTCGTGCACGCTCCGTGTTAGCCTTAGAGTTGAGTCAGTGCGCCCTCATGAATATGCATGATGCGCTGACATCATACTCTTAGACTGCAGTTTCCGAGTAAGACTTAGTTAGTCTTACACAGAGGATTAGTGAATCCCGGCCTATATCTAGACAGCACTCATCTGCTTTGCAATTTAATCTGGAATTAACAATAAAAGTTTTACTTTCATCTGAAATGGAGCTTACTGTTTGTTCATTTAGTTTTATTTTGAGTTTAAATCCAAACCTTCTTATATGTATTTCACTGCAAGTTAGGAAATAATAACTTTAATTTGTGTAAGTCATAGATTAAATACCAGAACCTATCATCTAAGCTTGGCAATGTCCTCCTCAGCTGTCATGAATGCAGGGTGGTCTTCCTCTCCAATTCACGATCCCTCTGAGCAGTTGGTTAAGGGTAGTCTCGTTACATATGCACTCATTTCTGGACAAGGTCTATCTGAGTTGGGAAACACACAAAAGGGCTCTAAGTATCCTTTTGCACTTCCCTGATATACTGTGACTATACTTTAGCAGTTTCAAAAAACTGTACTGTCTGCTGCTGCTTTAAGTAGTTAATTGCATTGTATTACATTGCATCTTGTTAGTTGTTGGGCTGTTGTAGGTAGTTTGTGTGGTCTTGTTACACTTGGGCTCCAAACCAGCTATTCTACATTAAGAAGGTGTTTTTCTGCACCCTTGGGGCAGACGTCTGCTGACCTAACCTGTCTGAGTTGGGGATTGCTGGTGGAAGGCTTTGTTTCTTTTTGCTCGTATTTATGCCTAGCGTTTATGTGGTGCTGCTCTTCAAGCAGCAGTAGTTAGCAGTGCCCTTGTATAGAAGGAAAAGCCTAGAACTCATTTTTTCCCTAAACAGCTGTCAGTGAAACCCCTCCAAGCTTTTCAGCTGCTCTAGGAGCAACGTTGCCTTTTAGATCAACCTTAGGCTACGCAAAGTATAGATCACTCTTGTAGTCTAGGTGCTGCCCACACAGTGCTGTCGCATTAACACATTCCCTCCCCTAATAAAAGACAGATGAGCAGTTTCCTGTCATCTCTCTGACCAGCCTGATAGGCATGGGCATCCTGAGGTAAGATGGGAATTGTCTCATGTATACTGGCAATCCACTTACTCCTGAAACAAACAAATACTTTATGTGAAAGAAGTAGTTACACTATAAAATTGGAACCAAGACTCTCACATAAGGACAAATTGAATGTTAAATAGGTTGTAAGCACACACACACTTCCCACACTAAATAAGGACATGACACATGAACCTATATATGCGGAGGTATTCACTAGTAACTTATCAAAAGTTCAGAGGCCTCCCAAATGGAAATCACTTGCACACATAGTAATGCAAAAAACAACCACAACACATAATAACATACATACCAGTGTCTCAACAAATCAGCTCATATGGCATAACACCACAAGACCTAATGTATTGGTCATATGTGTCTCCATTGTGAGACACGTGGATGTTTCCCTCACTGGGCTGGATAATGGTTTGATTATGGTTAACTGACTGTAAGGTACCAGGATCTGTAAAGTCACTCAAGCACTCAAGTCACTCAATCACAAGTACCAGTATGACTCTGTCATAGTCCATGTGGGGGTGAATGGCTTGAGACATACCTCACTGGACTATATGAAGAAAAACATGACTGAACTCTAAGACTGTGTCACAGGCAGGTGTAAGCCTAGCCTTAAGCAGCATTCTACCTTCTCCAAGGATTATGCCACAATACAAACAAAAAATGATTGACTTTAACAATTGCTTTAGTTTCAGGTGTCAGTCCAAGGGGATCCAATATCTGTCAGCCTGGGAAGACATGGTTGACAGGCCATGCTGCTTTGTCAGAGATAGTCTGCACCTGTCTCCTGTAGACTTTCAGATACTGGCAAAGGCATTAGCCACCCTTATTGTGCCTTTTTTAGGCAGTGACAAAATAACCAACTGCCCAACATAACAAAATCCTCTCTAGCAAAATTCAAGGTACTACTGCTTAATGCTAGGAGTTAAAACAAGAAACTGCACTCCCTGGAAGCACTCTTTACTTTGGAAGATGCTGACATCTGTGCAGTCATCAAGACATGGTTCAAATGCCCAACAGTATGACTGTCTTGAGCTACAACATGTCCAGTTAACTATAAGCAAATCCCCCTACCACATCATAGCTAGCTATAGGTCCCCCGTCATGAAGCAGGAAAAGCATACCACATAGCTGGACTTACTGGGGTCACTTGCCATACAGCCCAACACCTTACACATGGGTAATTTTAATTATCCTACCATTGACTGGGAAACATACATGACCACAAACATGCTGGCTCAGAGGTTCTTAGACTTTGTCAATGCAAATGCTGTGGAACAGTAAGTCTGCACACCCACAGGAGGCTCAAATGTCCTGTACATAGTACTCACTAACATGGGAGAGCATTGCACCCCCCCAAGTGATGTCCTCCCTGGTAAGATCAGACCATAAATCAGTCTGGTTCAATGTAATTATAAGACTAGATACCCCATTATGCTCAAAAATGCTTTAGAATTTTTCTAAGACAAATTACCTCTTACTAAGTGATGGTATAAGAAGTTTCAAAGCCCCCTCAAACGCAGATAACACAGACTCCTATGCAGAGGTGTACACCAATGCCCTGTATAACCACTTAACCAGTTGTATAGAATAAGCTATACCTGACAGGAAGGTTGTAAAAGAGAAAGAATGTAATGTCCAAGAACAAGAGGGAACTGACTCAGCAGAGGAAGAAATCCCTCTCTAACGTAAACAAACAAATTAGAGATTGTGTCAAGTCCGCCAAAGCTAATTACAAAAAAAGATAGCCTCCCTAGTTAAGGCTAATCACAAGGCATTCTTTAACTACATCCAAAATCTAAAAGGGCATACCCAGCTATGTGCTGAACTGGTTGTGGATGGCACCACCTATACTCAACCGGAGGTAACAGCCAACTTGCTAGCTGATAGATTTAGAGAAAACTTCACCCCCCCCCCCGTCCCCTCCAGTCATCCCCTAAAGTATACCTCCCACCATTCTTCAGCCTGTTATCTCAATAGGGCAGGTCATCTTTGCACTCTCCAAGGCCAAAAACATGGTATCGGTGGGACCAGAAAACATCCCAGGGTGCCTTTTAAACAACTTAAAACATGACCTAGCAGTCCCACTTGGATCTCTATTTAACCACAGCCTGAGAACTGGCTATGTTCCAGCAGAATGGAGGACAGCAACAGTAATCCCTCTGCACAAACAGGACCATCAGCCAGCTCTGGGAATTATAGGCCCATAAGCTTGACTAGCCTCATCTACAAGGCCATGGAAAAAATCATTAAGGACCTTGTTAGCAAAGATATATGTAATCTCCAAACTCTGGACCCAACCCAGATCAGGTTTGTTAAAGGTAGACCATGCCTGTTAAACATGGATGACTTCTTCGAGAAAGTCATCAAGTCCCTGGATGAAGGAAAGACAGAGCATACTGCCTATCTTGACCTAGCCAAGGCATTTAGCACAATTCCCCACTCAGGTATTACAGAGATACTCTCACAAATGGGAATTAACCCCTACATTAACAGACGTGTAGCCATTTGGCTCACCAACAGGACACATACTGTCAAAGTGGGTGACTTCAATTCTAGCAAAAGACCAGTCACCGGTGGCATAACACAGGGTTCTATGCTGGGCCCCTTACTGTTCAGAATTTATTTCTCAGAAGTTCAGGCAAACTTGGACAGCCTGTGGCTAACCAAGTTCATTGATGATTGCAAACTGGGAGCAATCATTGAGTTTCCCCATGATGTTAATATATTGTAGACAGGGCTAACACAGACAGAAGATTGGTCTCAAAGCCACATATTAATGCTAATACAAATAAATGCATTATTATTCCCTTTGGGAAAGTTGACATCCCTGCTTATAGACAGCACCCCCCAAGTGTAAACCTAGCTGTACATGATCTAGGTACTCAGGTTGATAGCAATCTGACCTTTTACCACTACGTGCCCACAGTAGTAAGGAAATCCTTCTATGTGGTACATCTTATAAGTAGATGCGTCACATCTATATCTAAGGATGCTATAATTCCTTTATACTTGGCCCTCATCAGACCAGTAATTGCGTACAAACACCTGCAATTGGAGGGACCACAGAGGTTTCTCACCAAGAAATTACAGGGTACACAGAACAAGTCTTATATAGAAAGACGGAAAGCCCTCTCACTGTATTCTGTCTCCCACAGGTTGCTAAGGGATTATCTGTAACAAAATAAAATAAACAGTACACACTCCTGTCAAAGGTAGCTCACAAACAACAAAAATCAAGGCTTAAAAACAAGATGTGAACAAACCAACGAAACTGAGAAAAAGCCAAAAAACATCCTAAAACACTTCTTTATTACAAAAGGATCTTTGTCTGGTTTAGAGGGCAGTCTCATACCTGGCCCAAGATAGAAATGCTACACATTTGTAAATCAAACTGCAGGAGGGCCACTCACTCCAGGGATCTTAACCTAGCCTCTGACATGAACAGGTCATGCTGGAGAGATAGATACATCTCCTAGAGACTGCCACTTCTCTGGAACAAGCTTCCAATTCACATGAAACAGAGCCCCTCCCTGACCCTCTTCAAATGCAACCTGTGGATGGGTGACCGCAAATTCACTCCTGGGGTGGTGCCCACTTCCCTCCTGGACAGAGGAAGTCAGTATTAACTACTATAGACCCTTATGTCTGTGAACTTCACCTAACCAATGACAATTGGGGCAACTCAGGATAAATATGGCAAGGCTTATAAGGACACTAAGGCAATTAGCCTAGTAACCTTGTATGAACCTATGAACTTATGAACACCAATTTGCTCACCCAGTATTTCTGACAGATTAGTCTGCAGGGACTTTTTAATGAAGTTTGAACTTAGTTCAAATGAAAAGCATGAAATAAACTTGTTGCCGCTTCATTATATCTGTTGCAGTTTTATTCAGGTGCCCCGGAGGCTTTTTTTTGGGGGGGGTTGGTACTTTTTAAAGTCTGCCAAGAAATTACACTCCCCAAAAAAATATGTTCCCAATTACCTCTTTCTTCCCATCACACCTTTAACATTTGCAATCTACCTGAAGAAAAATTCTTTGGAGTCTGCTTGGGCTGTAAAATACCTATGCAAACACTTCCAAGCAAAAGTCCTAAATCTTCTAGACATTGCTGCATATATGGGAGCCATACATATATCCTCCCATTGTTTCTTTCTGAAATGCTTATCCAATCTCTCTTCCCAATCCTTTCTATTCTTCTCCTCTGCTTGATTCCTATAGTTATCATGTAATATTTTATATGCCATACTAATTATCTCTTTTTTAACAGCAGCTTCTGTACTAGATTCAGCTAAAAACTCTGCGAGTGCTGGTCTTTCACTTAGGATTCTCCTCGTCCTTTCTCTTTGCCTATACTCTGATATCAGTCCTTGATAGGGAAAGCAATCTCTAGGCTGCAGTCCATATGTATTTTTGGCATCTTCCCATTCTGTTACCTTTCCATCTCTAATTATTTGCTCCTAATACCTTGATTCCTTGGCAAGTTTTCTCCAGTAAATTCCAGCCTCCTCTTGCCTCTTCTCTGTACCCCTAAATGCAGTCATCCCTATCGGCAGAATCTCCTTTTTCCATTCCTATGTGGCTTAGTTCTTAAAATAGTTTCTGCTACTTTATAAATGTAATATTCTGTATGGTTATTGTTATTCTCCTTAAGGATCTGCATCCAAAATCACAGTCTCTCATTATTTCTTGAAATTCCCGCAATTTCATCATCATCCCTTTCCACTTTGAATTATAGCTTTCTGCTTATGCTATGTATAGGAACATTAACTGTGCAGCTTTGAAATATTCCTTCAAATTAGGAAATCTCAAACCACTTTGTTCTATTGAAAGGGTCAACCTATCTAACATGTCTTGTTTCCTCTTCCCTCCTAGATAAAATCCTTCAGCTCTTTACTAATTGCTACTCATAACTTATCCTCTGGTTGATAAAAATATGCATACCCTGTGTATAAAACTAAGGGGACTAAAAACATTTTCACTGCTTATATCTTGCTATCCATATCCATAAAACACAGCTTCCAGCTTCTCAAGTTTTGTATTATCCTTTGTTTAGTCTTTTCCCACATATTCTTAGCTGCTATACCAGAATACTTTTTAACCCATACTTCTAAGTACTTCAATTTATCATGTCCCCATTAATCTGGGCACTGCTGAATCAATTCATGTGTGGGCATATAGTTTACAGCTCCTGCCTTTGTTTTATCTTCATTAATTTTGTATCCCAAAAAGACTTGAAACAATCAGAATATTCCACAACACTGAAATGTGATTTTCTGGTTTTATCAGGTAAAAAATAATACCATCTGCAAATAAAGCCACTTTTCTTGATTACCATACCAATTATATTCTTGAATTTCTGAGTCCTTTATTTTTTTGCCAGTGGTTCTAAATATAAACAAATAATAAAAGGGAAGGAGGCCACCCCTGCCTGGCTAGCCTCTGAAAACCCCTTAGAAGGAATATCATAGAAGGTAAACATACTGTCCCCAGTACATGCTGGGGAGGTGTATACATATATAGACCTCTCATGGATGGATAAAGGGCAAACCAAGATGGCTACATTGTGTATATATATATATATATATATATAGAGAGAGAGAGAGAGAGAGAGAGAGAGAGAGGCAGAGATATACATATATAGATATATAGATATACATAGATAGTATTGTGCTGCGAAAAGAAAACTAGCAACCATACAGCCTGTTGTTATGTACATAAATGAAGAATACAGTACCATAGTTGGGGCATAATATCAGTACCAGGAGATGAACAACTGGTGTGCTTCAGAGAACATGACCATGCCGTGGATTCTACAGCACAGGCATCAGCAAAGGAACAAGAGGAAGTTCAGGAATGTGGATATACTACAGTGGATCCATGCAAGGTGGTAAAGGAATCACTCCAAGATGTCCCACAAGATGTTATGGACACACCATAACTCTCAGCTGTACAGATTTTCACATAATGTCCAGATATTGGCCTCATATTTTTGATTTGTTTTTCATAAAATTGTGATTTCTGGCAAATTAATGGTAAATCATAAAATATTAAACTTCAGAAATAATGACAAACATTTGAGTTTCAGACTTCATATCCTTCAAAAAATTCATGCTAATGCAAAACTTGTTATTCTATCAACTTTCTAAGTTTGTAAGAGTAATATTTAAAACTTGTCTCTATTTTTGGGCCTCTGTCCATTTTTATTAATGACTTTGCCCAGATGTCTTGCTCTAAGAGGTTGAGAGGTATGGGACACACTATTTTCATGAATGGCACTAGGATAGGTGATTTCAAGGACAAAATGTTCCTTGCATTCCAGTAGAGCAGGATATAGTACCATGAGGGACTTTAAGGCAGAGTACTTCCCATAATGCAGGGGGGATTCCTCTGTTGGGATACTGAAGGTGTAATGGTGCTCCTTCTAACCAAGGCACTGAAAATCAAGGATCTGCACTTACACTCTGTCTTTTACTTGTGGATGGAACATTTACATCACACAGTGAAATATGTAAACATCTCTACTCTGTACACAGATATGTGGAACACAGCAAACCTAATACAATGCTAGGGATTAACTGAGGACTGCTTCTCCCTGTACCTGCACTTATTAACTTAAAAGTATGTCATCACTACAACCTACTGTCTGAAATGCTACATTACGTGGTTGAGGAAAGGTAACTAAGCTTATATCCAGACTGCATCCTAAGTGATCTTCAAAGGGCAGCTATAAACAGTGTGTTTCTCTAATGCAGAGGTTCCAATTTACCCTTAGCCAAGATTCTTTGGTAGCATGTACTGTAATGTTATTTCACATTGCATTAGCATACCAATCCTACATTTGCATCATGCAAGAAATCAATCCTGGCATTAAGTTTGCTCCCTGTAGATGACACTCCCTGAGCCTTTGTCCATCTGTGTGGCAGGGCACTGCCTTGAGACAGTACCAGTATTTGAATAAGTGGCATGCAACTGTATCCATGGTTGATCAAGATAAGTGGGAATAAGACAAGGCAAACTAATATTCTGCCACCGCAGAACCTACCTTCATTCTGGAGTAAATATGAATTAGTGGGATTGGGCTTCCCCAAAATACAAAATAGCATAGTGTACTGGCACAGGAGGCTACACTCACTGTTCACTCAGAAGTAAGTACCAATAATCATGTACTTGCACACACTACATGCAGAGCAAAACAAGGTAAATGTTATACATCAGGCAGTCAGTAGGGATAAACCAAAATCTCCACCATGAAAGAAATATGCTCAACAACATGAATGTCTGCAAAACCTGGTGCAAAACTATTTGACCTGCAGCTTAGACACCTATCTCTGCACTGCAGCACCAATACTATCTGCATCCCCGGGATTCAATAAACTCCATACAGGAATAGTCTATTCCTGCACAGAGGGAACCTTGTCCATTTTCCATTAGCTTTAACAGCAGCGCACCTTGCATATTCATGAAGGTGTGCTGCTGCTAAGGCTAAATGGACATGAACATTACTGAGTGCAGGGGCCATGTTTAAGTAGTGCACGCACATCTAACACACCCCCTGCACTCAGAAAGTACTGTATGGCACTTTTTAAATGCATTTCAGTATCCGCGGCACTGAAAGCAAATACATTAGTAAAACAGTGTCCATGGACACTTCAATAAATAGGGGATAAAGAAATTAATGTAGGGGGTGTGTGACAGGTTCTGTCACACACTCTCTGCATTGTCAATGTGCCATACAGCACTTTGCAAGTGCATTCAGTGTCCATGGACACTGAAAGCAGGAAGTCCGGATAGGAAGCAATGCAGGGCATGTGTGACAGGTACTGTCACACACCCCCTGCATTGTCAAAGTACCATACGGCACTTTGCAAGCACTGTCAGTGTCTACGGACACTTAAAGCAGCTATCCTAATAGGAAACAATGCAGGGGTGTGCGTGACAGGGTGTGCGACCCATCAACTGCTCAGATGCCTGCCTCACATACCTCTCAACCTCCTAGAGAAGTCTGCAGCTGAAAAGTCTGTAGTATGTTCTAACTTAAACCCTGAGTGATTTGACAATGATGTGCTAGAAAACTACAGTCCCATGAGAAATGGACCAAAGATATGAGGCAATAAGCTGGACATTCTGCAAAAATCTGTACAGTTGAGAGGTATGTTGCCTCATGTTAATGTCATGCTAATGCAAAACCTATTATTCTAGCAACTTTCTAAGTTTGGAAGAGCAATATTTAAAATCTGTCCCTACGTGTCCCCTTATAATTTCCCTTACTGTGACTGACAAGTACAGATGCATGTAAATAAAGTGGATTTATTATTTTTTTCCATGCTAAGGTATGTTTAAGTGTAGCTGAGCAGGTGTGCACATTATGTCCCCCTTCTCAGAATTACTTAAACATCTCATAGCAGCTAAATAAAATATATATAGCCAAAATCTCAATGATGAGATAGTGTAGTGAGTAGAGTCCCAGGTTTGCTTGTAGCTGTTCATGGTTCGAGTACCAAGACAGGCACTTATGTTTTACATGGGAAAGCATTTTTTAAATTATTTTTTTGTTAAATTATGTAGTAATTAATATTTGTTACCTAGGGTACTGTTGCAGGTCCAAAATGGAAGTGTGAGTGCTTATAACATGTGAAATCACCCATGTATACACAAGTGTCTCATACATTATTGTCACACCCCAAGGTAATGTGATGAAATCACATAGGGGGATGCCATGTAAAGTAAATCATATACACTTAATAATATGTTAGTAATGATGAATTAATCTACAATCCTGATATTTTTTTTAATGAAAACTGAGCAATGCTATGTACTGCTCAGTTATGCTTAGCTGGTGTAAGCATTGCGTAAATGTGAATGCTAAGCAGCAGTTAGCTCAGCTAAGTGGATTTGCACACTTGTAAGCAGTGCTCAGTATTACCCCTTTAAGCACTGTTCAACTCAGCTTAGCGGATTTGCGTACTGCTAAGCTGAGCTTAGCATTTTCAAAATGTCCCAATAACAGCAAAGGACTGGAATATGGCCTTATTTAAACCGCACAGGTGGGAATACAGCCAGAACCTGTTGTAGTTTATCTGTGCAGTTACTATGTAGTCGTTGGTGAAGGAGCGCACTTTCAGGCACAAAGCTTGGGCATTCAGGAGTCCAGAGTCATGGCTGAACTCCTTGTAGAAAACCATGATGAGATACTGCTGCAGGGCCAGTACCAGGGCTCATAATACAAATGAGATGTCTGGAACCATCTCGCACATGATCTCACCAGTGCTACTGGCATCTCCCGAACTGGTGAGCAGGTATGGCACCACTATGCTGACCTAAAGTGGAGAAAGGGGACACTCTTGGTCCATTGGATCCAAGATGCATGGACACGGAATGCTCCAGTAGTGTTTAAGTATTAGTATCAAGTAGTTTGTACCAAAGTCTAGCCTGAGTATGTGACAGACAGGTATTTATAATGGTTGTTTTTCTCTCCTACAGCTGCAGCAGAGAGGGCTAGCAACATCAAAATCTGTGCTGACACACTGTTAAGGCTGCGCCAACAGGCTGGTGAGTACAAATCTATCTTGCAGGATATAGTGCAAATAACCAAGAAGAAGTACATCGATTGCTGCCAGTAGGTATACTGTTACTGAGTTAACCAAATAGTTTGTCCGACTAATATTGATCTACAGGATACGTAGTACTAAAGCACTGTGTCATGTCACTGTAATAAAGATCAGTAACAAAAACTGTTGTGTTTAATCCAGTATGTTGCTGTAGAAATAGAATGTATACAAGTTATCTACAGCAAATATGGGTTTGACAGCATGCATTAACTGAGGTTGTCCTGAGAACCAGCTGTTGAGAAAAATTGTAGATTGTGGAGCTGTAAAACATGACATAAATGAAATATGAAATATATACTACGCTAAGCTCTGAACTCTGAATAATAATGTGTAATGTATCACAGTGTGTCCCATGCAGCTTTGCCATATTTGCTGTCCAGATTGTATTATTCCAACAGATTAATGTACAGTACACTAACTATCTGTTATGCATACATCTCAGGGTTACAAGGTCAGACTGTCTAACCAAGAGAGCATTAGGCAGAAACCAGTCAAACAAGCAACAACAGTTCCCCAGTAGCTTACTGTGATGAGAAATAGCTTAGTTGTTAATTTTGCACACCCAGACATGGTTAGAATCCAGGGAGTGGTACCAAGATGTGTCCATATATACACTAAAGAAATCCTGAATATTTGTAGGAACCATCAGAAAGTGTTAACAGATATTTTCTCCACAGGTCTTACAGGTAAAGAAATGTGTGTAGTAGCTGTATGACGTGTATACTAATACACAGTGTACAACTGTTTCAGTGTCCAAACCCATGTGCCTGCAAATGACAGCAGGATAGGTACATACACCATGCACTCTCCCCGATATATGTCCCTTAAGTGTCATGTTGTCATGGCTAGTGTTCACTGCTGCCAATAACCTTGGACACAGATAGGAATATAGGGAAGTATGCCAGTAACAGACCCACACAACATCAGTGCAGGGTACCCCTTCTCTGTCAGCTATGTAACCCTGACATGTACAAGCCTTCTCCAGTAATGTAGCTATTGTCCTCCCAGTCTGCCCCACACTATTACAGGTTGACAGTCTAATGGGTATGTATGTGCTACAGAAGCTATGGGCCATAGGTAGATGTAAAGTGAGGGCAGACCTGTAGAGTATTGAGTAGTACTGTTGTGAAAAATGGAAGCCTATACAGTTGTTAATGGATTTTTTTTCTCTTCACCCACCCCTCATCTGCATCTATGATTATTATTCATATACTACGGGGATGTTGTTCTTAAAACCTATTGTTGGGACATGTGTTCCATTATTGTTCATATATTTACTTGGTTGCATATTACTATACCTTGTTCAAATACTACTATTGGTGGCCTGCTGCCATCAATGTAACTTGCATGTTGTTAAAATGCTTACTGTTGTTCCATTTATGCATGTGTTCTGTTTGCTATGCAACTGTTTCAAATCCTTTGATCTGCGTTAATTGGAACACCCATGTATGCTGTTATAACTAATTTTGAAATCTTTTGTTCATGACTAACCAATATATCTTGGATAACCTCAACACCATAGCACGATTGGGAAGGCAGATTCACGTGAATCCACCTGCCCTGCTCCATCTTGCCATGACACCAGACCTCAGCACGTCTAGGACCCAACCCGGAACTTCCTCATCTGCTGGTCCTGCACCATCTTCGGATAGAATCACCTCAGGGAACAGGGCCCATCCCCCATGGGCACAGGCGTAGAGAGGAGCATGTCACCTGCTGCAGGTTCTGAGGTATTGTTTACAGCATCATCTGCACGGCGATGGATGGACGGCTACGCCAGATGGAAGGCCACCTGGTGCACCTCAAGGGGAAAGCAGCCCCTCCTCTCCAGCCCCCAGTGCAGCCACCTTCAGGGCCGTGAAGGTGCAATGGTGCCTGCTCATGGGTGGGGACCTCAGTACCACTGTATCCATTTGGAAGCTCATGGGCTTCAGATTCCCAACCACCCTTCCCGTCAAAGGTGTTTACCCCCTCATCTGCCATATACTGCCCCTGTCTGCTGTCTTGTCTGTCTGTGAATGCAACCTACCCTACCCAACCTACCTCCCCAAGCATACCTACAGTCCTTCCCAGCATCCCACTCTCACCTTAAAAAAAAAAAGGACATCTCTCCCGCAAAAAAATCATTGCCCCATACATAGCTCTAAATTTTGCTCCCATGTACAGTGAAATTAATCAATCTACCCAAACATTATTCTACAAATGTCTGTTGCCAACACCTCTCCTAGTGGGGTGTGAGGCTGTAAATTCCAAATTCTACACATTAGTCGCAGCTGTTGCTGCAGAAGCAATGTAGAGCTATGGTCCTTTCCTACACCCGTCCTGCACATCCCTAGCTGGCTTTCCTAATGTTTTACCCCCTGCCTGCCTGCATTTCACCACTTTCCTATCACACTTTTTTCTTTTCTTTAATTAAAATTAATGCAGATGTAAGTGGTGCTACGTGAAGCTAAGAGGACTTAGTCTGTTTGCATCACTTAGCTTCACTCAAAACCACACAAACCCATTTACGGCTGCTTAAAAGTGCTTTAATCACTCTGTCTCCATCAGCCCTTGTTCTGCCCAGCAAGAAACTAATCACCCTGCCAAGTCTCAAACCCAGGACACTGTGCACTACAATCATAGCAATGTACCTCTACACCACTGGAGCTGTAGAAATTCACGTTTCTACAAACATATCATACACTACAGTCATTTAACATAAAGGTAAAATATTTATCTGTAGTACTCTTGTATACATATATAGGTTCATAGGTTCATAGGTGTGTACTAGGCTAATGGCCCTGGAGCCTTTGCATGCCTAGCCCATAGGATTACCCCGACATTGTGCCACCCGACCTTAGTCCCGAGTGCCTCTGTCGAGTAGAGCCACTGGAGTGATCCCTGGGGTGAATTTTCTACTTCCCATCCACTCTTCAAGATTTCTGTTGAAGAGGGTCAGTGAGGCACTTTGCCTGACATGTATGGGAAGTCTATTCCATAGCTATGGCAGTCTCTGGGTTGTGAACATATCTCTCCAGCTTGTTCTGTTGATTGTGATAATGAAGTTGAGGTCTCTGGAGCATGTAGTGTGGAGGTATTGGGATTTCTTTAGATATAGCATTTCTAACAAATCTGGGTCAGACATGGCTTTGTAAGTCAAGCAGAGATCGCCTCCAAGTAGGCGATATGAGACAGAGAACAGTTGGATTTTTTTGAGTCTGTCCATATAGGACAAGTGTTTAAGGCCTAGGATCCTATTTTTGAGGTACTTTTGTGGGTTCTCCAGTTGTTGCAGGTATCTAATTGGCCTAATGAGGGAAGAGTAGAGAGACACAATGACCTCTTTCTTCCTGGATACAGAACCCTTAGTAATGAGATGTGCCACATAGAAGGACTTTCTGACCACAGTGGCAATGTGGTGGTCAAAAGAGAGGTTGCTGTCAACCTGTGTTACCAGATCTCTTATGATGCCTTCTATGTTCAGTGGACTACCATTGATGTGGTAAGTCATGGGAACTGGGTTTTTCCCAAAGGGGATAATGACACATTTTTTGGCATTGAGATTAAGGCCATGGTTCTAACACCAGTCATTGGTCTCAGTGAGGCCTTTCTGTAAGATGTCAACATCACTTGGGGCGTTAATTATGGCTCCCAACTTGCAAACATCTGCAAACTTTTTCAGCCAGAGTCCATTTGTGTTGGCCTTGACTTCAGAGACATAGATACCAAACAGGAGAGGACCCAGGACCAAACCCTGTGGAACTCCACTCATGACTGGTCAGCAGTCTGACTTGGAGTCAGCTACTTTAACACTGTGGGTTCTATCTGTTAGCCAGTTTGCAACCCACCTAGTGATATAGGGGTTGATGCCTAGCTTACTGAGTTTTTCTATGATTCCTGAGTGGGGAATGGTATCAAAGACCTTGGCCAGATCAAGGTGGGCTGTATAAACCGCCTTGTCTTCACCCACAGCTCTGGTGACTGACTCAAAGAAGTCAACAAGATTGAGCAAGTATGATCTACCCTTCACAAAACCAAACTATGTGGGATCCAGAGTTTGGAGATTCCCTATATTCTAATTTATTAGGTCCATGATGATGCGTTCCATAGCTTTGTATATCAGACTTGTCAGGCTAATGGGGCGATAGTTCTCAGGGTCTGTAGCCACTCCTCCTTTGTGGAGAGGCATGACTATAGCAGTGCGCCATTTGGTAGGGACAAAGCCTGAGGTGAGGCTGTGATTGAACAGGGCACACAGGTAGTGCCAGTTCACTCTGTAGTTCATGCAGAACACAGCCAGGGATATTGTCGGGTCCCATAGAAGCTGTATTCTTGGACTTGGACAGTGCTGTTTTAACCTGTGCATCAGTAATACTAGGTGCCTGGCAATCTACTGGTATTGTGATTGGTCCTTTGGGGGGGAGAGGGGTAAAGCTGGTACTGAATCTGTCTGCCAGTATATTGGCAATATCTGTTGGCTTGGTATAGGAGGTGCCATTCTGCAACAGCTCTGAGCAAATCTGGGTATTGCTGTGGAGAATATATATATATATATATATATATATATATATATATATATATATATATATATATATATAAATAACCAACCTCTTAATGCAAGACATCTGCAAAAAGCCTGACAAAGAAGAGAGATAAAGGGCAAACAATAGTGACATATTTGAAATATGTCTGTTATAAGCATAGAAGACTGCTAGAGTAGCATGGTTTGATTTAACATATATTTTCTTTTTTTCAAAACAGGTTTATTTATTTATTTTTTTTTCAAAACAGGTTTATTTAACATATATTTTCTGATAGATTCCAGGTCTGAAACACAAATGATTGTCATCATTTACTGATGTCAATGCTCACATCAACCCAGTGATTTGTTAGAAACCCACAACTGTTATGGGGAACAGACCAAACATATGAGCCATGTATCTGGACAGTGTCTAGACATCTGAACAGTAAAGAGGTATGACTGCAGTCATGAAACAGAAGAGAAAAACACTTAGAGCTGCCAACCATTTCACCCAGCACCTTCTGAAACATAATAAGACCAACACACACTACCCCAAATCAGCTCTGGGGAATTACCCATGTATTTCTAAATATATCATGCACTACATGGATGTAACTCTAGGGAAAAGCAGACATTGGTGAGAAATTGTCTACCCACAACCATTTGCACCACAGTCACAGCAACATACCAGTACCCCAAATGAACTCTAGAGTAGAACGACTGTTTGAACAAACATATCCTGATTGCTACACACTACACTGACATATACTGGCCCAACTCACAGTCCACTGGGAATCCTGAGGTGTTACAGGACATTTGTCAGTCTGCCCCTACAAACATATATACTTGATAGACCACCAGCAACTGTAGCAGCATGCACAGTCAGATATTAAAGGATCTATGACACTCACATCTGCTACTCTCCCTACTCAGCCCAATGAACATTTACACACAACACCACTACACGATCTTGGCAGTCTGTTAACAATGGCCAGACATACATAACTCTCAACTGTACAGATTTCAAAAGAATGTCCAGGGTGTGGGACCATATTTATGGCACTGCCGCATACCACTTCCAGGAGTCTGCTAAGTCAGTGGGATGGTATCAGGAGTGGAGTCATTAAAAATAATATACTATACCTCTGAACCTCTTACTGCAAGATATCTGGACAAAGCCTGACATACTTGGGGGACAGGGGGCCAAAAAGAGGGACATGTCTCACATACTGGTGTTACAAAATGAAACAGTTGCTAGTGTTACAGTGTTTGCTGCAACATAACATCCCTGAAGGATGTGATGTCTGAAACACTAATGGATGTCAACATTTACTGACTACAGTCCTCACATTATCCTACTGATTTCTCAAAAACAGAAATTGTCTGAGGAACAGGCCAACCATAACAGGCAAACCTCTGGGCAGTCTGTGGACATATGGACAGTTGAGAGGTATGCCAGAGACATGTCACTGTCAGATGTTAAGTCACACAGAAAATGCATGCCCAGACAAACCTTGTTAATTTAGCAATCTTCTATGTGTATAACAGCAATATTTGCTTACAATCCATATTCAAGTTTGGAGCTTTGTCCCCCATGTTGTTGGGCTGTATCCACATGTCTTGTTCTGAGAGGTATTTTCACCTACCGTCTGTGAAGTTGTAACCCTTACACCTCCATAATGTCCTCCACATAGGTAAGGAAAAGGGGCAAGGCCCACATGAAGGACTTAATTATAGCACTGTGTTGCTATGGCATTGGCTAATTGAAAGACAACACAGCTGCTCTGGATACAAGTAGCAAGTGGGAGACACCGATTAATGCACAGGCCATCACCTGCTCATGAGCATTACCTACAAAAGGCAAGCTGCTGCCTATGCAACACAGGTCTGAACCCATCTACACAAAGACAGACTGCGACTACACAAACCTAAACATTTGCATTATTCTGAGGAAACTTTTCAGCACTATAACAGGTATGTCAATCACTGAAGCTTGTAATGGAATGCAGAAGGGGGATGCAATAATGTTAAATAGGAAGTTAAACACTAGGTGACAACAAGACCTGCTGGACTCGCATGCTGCTGTCCGGCACCTATGGCCATTCCTGCTTGCCCTGTGTGCAGTGACATGGATTACAGGTCTGGACTCTGAGTCACCCCAGCAAAGATCAGCTCATGTATGACTACTACTGGAGTGTCTGTTGTCCAATACTGACTGTGACATTGCTAGACCAGTTACCTGGGATGTTGTACATATTCATATGTCACCTGTGAATGCTACTATGGTACGTATGCTTGTCTTACAAATGTAAGAGACTTATATAGGGTATGTGCGTAGTAAACAAAAGGCGCAGAAGTGTGCGTTGAACTGTATGTTAAATACTGAGCCCATACCTGTCAACTGTCCTGAGTTTTGCAGACTGACTACATGTCTGCCTCATATTTGTAGTCAATGCTTCATACAGTTGTGTATTGTCTGGCACATCACTGACTACCCATTAAAGACTGAAGTCATAACGTAATAGCATACATTTGAATGTCAGATGTCATATCCTGCAGAGTAGATCTGTGCACAAAACCGTCTTTTCTGGCCACTGCATGTGTTCCAGCTAGATTCATAACATGTCACTATTTTCTGGCCTTTGCCCACCAGCGATGTGTGCCTTTGTGCAGATGTCTTGCACTAACAGGAGCTAGGTGTGTTAGTATAAAACCCATGTCAATGCAAGCTTACCTTGTTCTGTAGAATGCTGACATTTGTGTAGTCACTGACACCTGCTTTGCAGCTGTGGAGAGCATACTACCCTTGTCAGGTTACTCATCTAGTCATATGCTTCGACCCCAAATGGAGGGCTGCAAAGCCACAGGAGGTGGAGTTTTAAACATTATCATACACATACACACCTCCAGGCTGGCCAAACAATATGATCCATGGGAGACTTCCTGAGTCCAGTTAACAGTTGATAAAACACATACTTAAATCATAGCTGGCTACAGACCTCCAACCATGACTCTGGAAACCCACCACATCTATTGGGACTTGTTGGAATCTGTCAGGATTCAATTGTCTACCCTGCTCCTGGGTGACTTTAACTACCCAACCATAGTGCGCATGACCTATGCCACCTGAACATGAATGCACAGAGATTCATCAGATTTGTCAATAGCAATGCAGTGGATCAGCCAGTCAACACTCCTATGACAGGTGGACATATCCTGTACCTGGTCCTAACCAACATGTGTAGCCACTGTAGCACTCCTACAGTGTCATCCTCCTTGGTAAGATCTGACCACATAGCCATCACTGCTCAGGTCAAAATCTCCCCTGCCCCCTCCATTGCCAGGGTCAAACAAAACAAATTTTAAACAAATGACTATAAATCTCCTCAGAGCAGGTAGAAGTAGCTTTCCAGCCACCATCCCATCAGTTGGAACTAACAGTAGTGTCCAGACTCACACCACAATAATATGTGAGCAGCTACATAGCTGTATGGACTCAGCAATACCTGACAGGACAACGTAATCTCCCTCAAGGTAGGGTAAACATCTGTGGTGGACAGCAGCAATACACAAATACCATAACAGGTGAAAATAATTGCTGGACAGGGCCAAGAATGTGCAGGTGCCTTACTGGAAGCAATGTCACCTTGGTCTGAACAAGCAAATAATGTTACAGGTGACTTATCCTAAGGCTATCTTTGAGTGCAAATTGGACACATCCACCAAGGCCAATCACTAGGCCTTCCACACATATGTCTGCAATCCCAGAGGCAACACCCAAATCTGCTCTGTAGTGGTGGTCAATAACACCACATACACATATGGCATAGATATAGGCAAACTGCTGCAGACAGGTGAAGTGTAAACATCACCCCCCCCTGTCCCCCATCAGTACACATGCAGGCACAGCACCTGCCCCCCTCCTCTCATCATCAGGAAGCAGGTCCGTAATGCCCTCTCAAAGGCAATACATAGAAGTCTGCATAGGTCTGATACCATCCTTGGCTGCATCCTACATGAACTCAGGCATGAGCTCTCAACTCCATTACACACTGTAGTTAACCAAAGCCTGAAAACAGGTGTCATCCCATCTGCACAGAGGACAGCCACTGTCATTCCTATACACAAAGGTGGAGCAGTCCACTGACCCAGCCAATCATATGCACATCAGCCTAACTAGCCTGCTCTGCAAGGGCATGGAAGGCAATATCAAGGACATTATGAACAGGGACATCGGCAACATCAAAGTGCCTTAGTCCACGCAGTGTGGTATTGTGAAAGGGAGATCAGGCTTGTTAAACCTTGTCAACATCTCTGACATGGTCATCAAACACAAGGATGAGGGGAAGATGGTGAAAAATGCCCACCTTCACCTAGCCCAATTCTCTCACAATAATTCCCAGGTGGCCAAGATACATACACTTACACAGCTAGGCATCAACGTGTAAGTTACCAGATGGGTAGCTACCTGGCTCAATGATAGTACCCACTTGGTCAAAGTAGTGGACCCCACCTCTAGTAGTTGAGTCTTCCAGAGCAGTGTACCCCAAAGATTGGTCTGGGAGCCTCTACTGTTTGAAATATATGGCTGACCAGGTTTACAGATGCTTGCAAGTTGGCCACTATCTTACAGTCACCTACTGATGTGAGCATCCTCCAAGAGGTCCTCAACCAAATTAATGACTGGTGCAAGAAGCATGCCACAAAATGAATGCTAGGAGATGCTTCATTCTCCCTGTTGTGGCAGATATCATTCACACTAATTATGACAGTAATAATGTACTGAGCATGCAATCAGGTGTGAGGTGACTTGTGCACCAAGGTTGGTAGCAACCTGACAGTTTCCCACCGTATGGGCACCATTGTACGGAAGGCTGTCTACATGGCCCACCTCACAAATATGGGTATGTCATCCAGGAACCAGGAGGCCACAACATCCCTGTACTCCACCCTTATCAGGCGCATTGCAAAGTACAATGGCTCCTTTGGCATGTACCTTGCCAAGCAAATGCAGCAGTTGCAGAGACCACAGAGGTTCCTGACCAGACAAATCCAGGGTCTGCAACACATATCCTATACAGATAGGCTGAAAGCCCTGTCCCTGTACTCAGTCTCATATGGATTGATCATAAGTGACCTGTGTCTGGCATACAAGGACATTTCCAACTCAGCCTTGATGACGTTTTTGCATATCTGTAAGACAAACCCCACTCACACAACACATACGCAAGGCCCTCACCTGTTCTGTGATATGTACTTGCTGACGGGATAGTGTAGTGTCCACACAATGCACTGTCTGTAAAATACACTCCCTCCCCGTGTTCAGCAGAGTACATGTATAGCCGTCTTGAAGAAGAAGTTGGACAACTGCATGGGAAATGGATGAGACACCCCTAGGATCCTACATGTGTCCCAGCTGGACAGGGGAAACAGGTGCTGGCTTTGAAGGGACATGGGTGAACATCTGGGACAGGCTTATGAGGGCATAAGGGCCAATAGCCTGGTATCATCTTATGAGGCTATGCACCTAGTACTTTACATGTTTTCTGTATGTACTGCAGACTGTCCTGCAATGTTGTGTGAAATGAATCCCTGTGAGTTTGAACTGTGTATGTTATGCAGTGATAGTGTACAGTCTTGTTTCTTCATCAGTTATCATCACATATCATTACACCTTGTCATTGTGTGTGGTCTGTATGACAGTAAGTCAGCTATTACAGTATGTGCATATGCACTTGGTGGCACTGTATAGCTTACTCCAATAGCCTTGCTCTTGGTCACAATTACTATTCTACTACTAGGCCCATCACACAGTAGGATTTGTCACCCTTTGTTGTGGGCCTTACAGTAGTTGTGAAAGAGATGGATTGTGGCAGGCAGAACTACCATAAGGTTTGCCCTGAATGGCCCATAGGTGTCACATCCATGCCAGACTGTACCAGGACTGTGTGCGTGTGTGTGTGTGTGTGTGTGTGTGTGTGTGTGTGTGTGTGTGTGTGTGTACTTTAGCAGTCCTGCTGATGTCATTCACCTTAAAAGTGCCTTTGGGTACTTGTCAGCCTTGTAAGCTCTGAGCACGTGTGATAACTGTGTAACACTACAGTACAAATAATGAGATAGTTAGTGGTTCCAATTCCAGTCCTGGTAAATGTGTGTGTGTGTGTGTGTGTGTGTGTGTGTGTGTGTGTGTGTGTGTGTGTGTGTGTGTATGTGTGTGTATGTGTGTGTGTACTTTAGCAGTCCTGCTGATGTCATTCACCTTAAAAGTGCCTTTGGGCACTTGTCAGCCTTGTAAGCTCTGAGCACGTGTGATAACTGTGTAACACTACAGTACAAATAATGAGATAGTTAGTGGTTGTTTATATGTGTATGCTTGACATATTGTTGCATGTTGCCCATATATATGTCTGTGTATCACACGCAACAGATGCAGATATATCACATATAGGCCACCTACAGCTAGCTGTGAGTAATCCTGTCTGATGTGTGTGTGTAGGGACAGTTAAGGTGTACATAGCTGTCTGTATTCAAAGATATATATGCACAATACAGTTATGTAGCCCGATAAGTGTAGGAGCATGCCCAGTATGACCTTCTATAGTGAGAGTGGGACTCCATTCCAGAGATAGTTGTACTCCAGTCAGGGGTTTTGTGTGCTACAGCCATACCTTTCAAAAGTAAACAGGACTTTCCTAGAGGTACTAGATTAGTTTTAGCAGACATTTTCTCACATATCTGAAGTATGACACTGGAATGTATTGTGTCATTACCTAGTGACAGACATCCTAAGATTATCACAGTGCTTTACCAGAGGAATACAAGATGTATAATGCACAGGCTAATATTATGAGCCCAACAATATACATTCTGGCCCAAAAAGGCCTGTTGAGAGGTGTGGCTACAGCCGGTTGACTGATGAAGCTGTGTAAACAATCCAGCAACTTGGTGATATACTGGCTGGGGATCTCCTGCTTGTGTGGTATTCTTCTTACCTGAAAAGTCATATCCTGGTGTGGCAATACCTCTCAACTGTACATTTTTGGCAGATTGTCCAGGTGTTTGTCTAGAAGTTTCATCCAGTCTACATAAATTTGTAGTTTTATAGCAAGTTAGTTGCATATAAATGAAGACTTATGTTACAAAATAATGACAGACATTAGTGTTTCAGACTTCATAACCTTCAGCTTCTACTGCAACACCTGTTATTCTACCAACTTTCTCAGTATGTAAGGGCAATCTTTACAACACGTGCCTATCATTGGGCCTTTGTCCCACTTTTATTTATGACCTTGTCCAGATGTCTTGCTGTCAGAGGTTGGGAGATATGGATGTGGTACAGAGTGCATTCTACTGTGCAGAAATGTTCATTATATGTGTAGTATATTCCACATAGCACTGTGATTTCCAGGTATGTCAGTGGCAGAGCAGTACAGAGTAATGTGGTGAACCACTGACAGACAGTTGTGTATAGGTTGATAGGTTGCTATGACATTAGTAGGGTATTGGCCCTGAAGCCCTCATAACCACACAGATGAGAGTGTAGCCCATGTTGCAACATATTAGCACACAAACCCCCCTGTCCAGCATGGACCCAGGTGGAATCACAAGACTGTATTTTGTATTTCCCGTGCATTTATACAGGGAGCACATCACTAGGGGTATTGAGGCACTTGCCTTGCTGTTGACAGGGAGTGTATTCCACAGATGGGGGAGTGTGTGGTACATATATCTGTCACATCAACAAGCTGTGCTGATATCACAGCCCAGATTGATGCTGCGCCTACAGGTTGACGGAGTTGGCCTTGAGTTCCAGATGTGCAACAGTTCCATCAAGGCAAGGTCTGGATTGCTTTGTATGCCAGACAGGGGTCACCTCAGCATAGTCTGTATGGCACAGGGTAGAGGGACAGTGTTGTTAGCTGATCTGTGTAGGGTAGGTGTTTGGGGTTTTGGGTAAGGCCTTAGTGTTTGTAAGACCCTGGTGTGTAGAGTCTACATGGTCTGTGTTGTGTAGGTTTGTGGAGTTCTCATGTGATGTTGCCTCTGAGGTGTCCAGTGTTTGGGTTTATGTTTTTTTGCAGACCTCCACTTACATGGGTGTGTGTTGTGTGTATTTGCAGGTGATGTTTACTGACTTCATACACTACATGGCACCTATGTTACTGCACAATTTGTTCTGGTGTGCACATTCTCCATTTGACTGGCCAGTGGTTCCCCTTCACCTTATGTGTGTCTCTTTGTCCTTCTGTAGTCCAGTCACAAGCTTTGGCCACAGTTGCTGCTGTTATGTATTTGTAATTCTGATGTGAATGGGGTACATGGCATTATATCCCACACAACGTTGTGGACTTCACACCTCCGAGTACACCTATTTAGCAGGTTGTCCATCACAGCACCACTCCATTTGCTGCAGTCCTTAAACGGTTTGTGTTGCTATATGTAATTATGAGGCTACATGTGGTTCTAGCTGTCATACCATCATAGATTGATAGACAGTTGGGAGACCGGTTTGATAATTGCTTCTTTGCTCTTATGAGTATGACATCTGCTTCCCAACTCTCTGCCATTGCTGTTTTTACATGACCCTTTCTTGTTCTGCAAATAGTTGGCAGGCAAATGCAATGTTAGGACAAGTAGAACAGATATCCAAGGCATACTTGTGCTCCTTCTGTGACAACCTGTGTCATTCCAGGGGTATGGCTGTTGGCCAGTGACATGTTGTCAGTGCTGACACAGATAGGTGGCAGCCTTTTATAATCTGGCAGTACACTGATCTTCAGGTACCTGCTGTCCTACTAGGCACTACACCTCTCAACATCTGAGAGCCAGACATCTGGACAAAGCCATAAGTAATTAGGGGACAGAGGCCTAAATATAGGGACATTTTTTAAGTATTGACCTTACAAAACTAGAAAGGTGATTCAATAACAGGTTATGCATTATAATGCGTGTTTCTATAAGGTATGAGGTCTGACACTACAATCTGTCATTATTTTCTGACCTTAGTCTTATGTGATTTGCCAATGAATTGCCAGACAACCACTATTTCATGATATACAGACCGCAAATATGATGCAAACCTCTGGACATTTTGCAATAGGTCTGTACAGTTGAGAGGTATGGTAGGCATTGTGTAGGTTACTCCAAGCTGTGTACTGTCCATATTTGTAGCCCCCTATCCATGACCTGTCCAGCTTTCCTGGATAAACAGATATTGACATCTGGATAGTGTGTACTACTCCTACTGTAGGTGTAGCTGACATGCAGAATAGTTGGCACTGCATTTCTTGGAACATGGCCCTGTCAACCACAGTACTGTACCTCGGCCACTAAAACACAACAGCCAGGAGTAAATGCTGGCCACATCCTGAGAGTATTAACCACACATATACATAGCTCATTGATGGACGTCCTCGGTGGTGCAGTGGTTAGCGTTGTCACCTCACAGCAAGAGGCTCTCCGGTTCGATCTCCAGCTGGGGTGTCTTCTGTTTGGAGTCTGCATGTCCTCCCTGTGGTTGTGTTGGTTTCCTCCAGGTGCTCCGGTTTCCTCCCACATCCCCAAAGACATGCTGCAATTGGATTGGGCACACTAAAATTGGCCCTAGGCTTGAGTGCATGCGTGTGTGTGCCTTCTGTGGAAGGTTAAACACTGGGCTGGCACTTGACACCGTAAAAACTCCACTGCCAATCATGAGCGGACAAGGAGATCTGCTGTGGTGACCCCTAACCGGGAAAGCTGAAAGAGAGAGAAAGAGAATACATAGCTCATTGACCCCTGCATACTGTGGACATGCAACAAGTTATCATGTTGATTGGGACACCCCTGGCAATGTGTACTCTGCTGCTATTTCCCTGTAAACATACATGTTACTGCATTTCTATGGGAATATGGGGGGGGCACACCTGTCAATTGTACACATTTGTACAGACTATGCATATATTTGCTTTACATTTTGGTTCCATTTAGCATAGTATTGTGCCCTGTCTTGGAGACTAGAGGCATATCACTAAAGACCACAGGTCAGATTGTAATGGCATACATTTGAGTTTCAGACTTCTTACCCTTCAGAGCCTTACTGCAACTGCAAGACCTGATGTGCTATTACTGTGCTATTACTGTGTAAGTCTGTAGGAGGGGGTATTTTATCATTGTTGCCATTTGTGGGCCTTTGACAGACATTTCTTTTTGGTTTTCTATGGCTGACTTGCTGGATGAGGCTGAAGGGTGAGTATAGGACCCCCACACTGATATCCATGCCTGTAACCTATGACCCCCCAGTTAGTTGGCCCCCCACATATACTGCAGTGAGATTTGTCACCTTGGTACTACTGCATAGTGTGGGGAAGCAAGTACTGGGCAAACATTTCCTGATGTCCCACATAGCTGTTAGTTGTCTGCTGCTATTCCAGTAGGCCACCCCATTCCCTTGCATGCATGCAGTAATACCATAGATATGCTACCAGAACATACTACTCCATTCATTTATTGTTACGAAAACTGACTTACCTTTTGCTGTGGCAGTTGTGAGGATGGTGCTTGAGGGCTGCCTATGTTGGATGCACACAGTACACTGCCTATACATGGTAAGGTACAGGTAGTGTGATGTGTATGGCGTCCATTTTACTGTGCATGTGAGTCAGAGAGAGGTGTCAGTCCCTGGGTCCATACAGTGTCAGTCTGTGTGCTATGCATTGCCTCTTAGCCAAGGCCAGGGCATACTGGGCACGCCTCTGTCTGCCTACAGGAGCTGGCTTGGGGGGGTTCCTCCTCTGTGCCTGTGGGGACCTTGGCAATACTGGGGTGCTGTGTGGCCCTTCCCTGTGCTGTTCCTGCTGCAGTTATTTCCGCAGGATCATATTGTGTAGCATGGCACATACTATGAACATGTGTGTACATGTGGCACGAGAGTACTGCAGGGCTCCACCAGATATGTCAGGGCAGCAGAACCATGACTTGAGAATCCCAAACACACACTCTATAATGATCCTGGTTTGTGCATGTACCTCATTATGTTGTTCTTGCATGGATGTGTGTGAATTTCTGATGGGTATCATCATCCACAGCTCCAGTGCATGACCAGCATCCTCCACCAGATGCCCATACGGGATGGCCCCCTGGCAAATCCCTGGTACAGCATGTGGATGTCGTGATAGCTTCCAGGGCTGCCAGCACACACATTAATGATAATGCCCTGGGTATTGCACATGATCTGGCAGTTGATGGAGTGAAAGCTCTTGTGGTTTACATAGACCCTACCCTGTTCACCAGGTGGTACTTTTATGTGAATGTGCATGCAGTCTATGGCACCCAGTACCTCCAGGTAGTTTGCTACATGGTGGAAGAGATGCATATTGCTGGTCCTCTCCTCATGGGTGCTGGGAAAGTAAATGTGCTCACCGGAATGTTGTAACATGGCATCCAGGAACTGGTGGAGTACCCTGGATGCAGATGCCTGCGAGACCCCCGTGATGTCCCCAGTAGGTCTTTGGAAAGTACATGTAGCTAGTATTCTTAAGGCTACACATACCTTGGTATCCGCTGGGATGGGTTCCCCTCTGTTGGCTCTGGATCTGAGGTGAGGCCGGCACAGCTTGATGAGTTTCTGAAGTATGTCCCTGTCCACCCTGTAGCACTCTACTATCTCAGATCATGTAGCCCCTGGTAGGTTACCATGGGTCTGAACACTCTTCTCCTCCTCCTCAGTCTGGGGCAGTTGCCAGCATTATCCTCCTCACCACCCTTAGCCTCTAGTACATACTGATGTATCAAAGCAACAGCAGCCCCTAACATTGTCAGTTAAAATTCCCCTGAGTGTGTACACCAGTGGTGCGGAGTTTGTGGGAAAAAACAGACTGACAGGTATTTGCATAGTTTATACTGTTGTGCTGCAGATGCTGCCTGTATGATTGGCTGACTATGATACATTCCACCTGCCAGCTATATTATTTGTAGTACTTGATTGCTTTTATTCTATTTCCCATTTTTTTTCCTTCCCATTTCCAACCCTTTTAAGCCAAATGGCATGCCGTGCAAACCCGCTGCCCAAATATAAACAGTTCTGCTATTTCCGGGGGATTTTTTTGTTTTGTTTTGTTTAAGACCCGGTGCATGCCATGCAAACCCATTTAGTTAAAGTAAACACTTTTAATCAGAAATGGCCCTCCTCTGGACACGAACACGCTCCCCATTTCATGGAATAAGTAAATACAGCCTCAGACACACCCCCTTGTTTAGCTGTGCTTAGCTAAGTTGAAATGGAAGCCGTGGAGCTCCAATGTGCTTACACCAAGCATGACACACACCCTTTTCATGGCAGCTGCTTCTCCTGCTTACATCACTGCCTTATAGCTCTTACACGGTTAGGTGCATCCAGACAATGGTCTCCCATTTTGTGATTCAGTAAATTTTGCTCATTTGCATACCCCTCTGCCTTAGTCCCTTGTTACACCACTACACCAGAGCCTTTCCCCTTAGCAACCAATATTACCTGTTACTGTTTTGATTCTGCATGCTACCCACTATAATGGCAAAATGCAGATTTCACTTAAAATTGTCTTTTCATTTTTGGCACAATCTCATTTGCACACCACTGTGCTATGCTTAAATGGCCCAAATCGGCCCAAAAATAAAAACTTTTTTATAATTTTTATAATTTTGCAACTCTTTTCCATGCCAATGGCCATATTTTTGGCCATTGGCATGCCTAATGATTATAATACATGTTTTACTTTGAGCTGTCATGCCCCCGTTTTCATTTTTGCAGAAATGTACATGGTCAGTAGCTGAATACATTTCTGCAATGGACACTGTTAGGGCATAGATGCCTGCCTGATTACTGCAGTCTTGTGCATGCCCCCAGCCTTGTTTACTGAATCACTTGGCGGCCATATTCTGTGCAGAAGCTGCTGCACTATTCTGGCATGGAGAAATCACTTTATTGAATCCCAGGGCATGACTTTCTGTATTGTCACCCCAAATGTAGCATAATGAGGTGACATCCACTGTGCAATTGATAACTAAAACAACTTGCAACATGTATGCAAAGTAATATCCATAAATGTGGACAAACAATATGTAACCTGTGTGTCCTGACAATTGTCTTCATCCCCATAGAATGGCTGTTTGTTAACTGAACTATACATCATGCAATGGGTTGTGTGCATAGCTACTATTCACAAAACCAGTACAGTGACAGTTCAAGTATTAAATAAAACAGAACACATCTGGAAATGAGTCTGCTGTGTGAGAATTCCTTAGCAGTTGAAGCCAAACTGATTTCTGTAACTAGACATGGTATACCTATAGATGTTATATGCTATAACTAGTAGGTTGTAGATAAGTAGCTATGTTTAGTGACAATGACATCTTCATGCTTTGTGATATGTCCCATAACTTACATAGTTCCAAATCTAATGCATTGGGTTATTGGTAGTAGATGTGCACACATTCATAAACCTCTTGCTCACCAAAGGGTAATTACAATGTGAGCAAGTCCTGATGTTCATGAGGGACAGCACATCCACATGCATAACTGTAGTATCCTGAGTCATACTGGTTACCACTCTTGCACTGCAACAATTCATGACAGATTCCAACCATGAGGAGGGACATGTACATAGAAGTTATCTGTAAGCCCAGTAAGGCATCGCTCCCTCAGGGGGCCCCACACTAATCTATGTCAGCGTCATTATGTAGCCCACAGATTTGCCTGAGGGACAATGCAGCAATGTGCAAAACATTTTACTGATGCTAGTCATTCTCCCTCTAGTAGTTATAAGTCTCATAGTGGACTGGAGAACATTCCCATCATGCACTGCACTAGCTGCTAGTCCAGTATTTTTAGTAGCTGGAGCTTCATGCCCCCTTTATGGCTGACAGTGTTAGCTGCTGCTCTCTCCTGCAGTAGTCAGTTGCTATTGCCGATTTCTTAACAGGATGTTCAACCCAAGACTATTTTTGTTTTATATATGACTACAGTTACTCTCCTGCAAGATAATATGATGCTGCTTAATCTGAAGACTGATCAAAAGGTACTGTTTTCTTTTGCTTCTTTTTCTTACATGGGTTGTTGAGTGTCTGCTAATGAATGCAATTACAAAAATGACTGTCGAATAGTCAGTCTCAGAAGTATGTAAACAAACACCTATTAAACACAGAAAAAAATCAACAAACTAAAATTAAAGATATTGTGGTGTGAATAAGAAAGGGCTCAGAGCTGATCCTTGATGTAATCCCACCTCCACCTTAAACGCATCCATCACTCCCACCGCAGACCTCACTGCTGTCTTACTACCCTCGTACATATCCTGTACCACTCTTACATACTTCTCTGACACTCCCAACTTCCTCATACAATAGGTATAAACATCAGTATTAATTTTAGTGTAGTTATTTAAAAATGAGATCTTTAAGGAACACATATTAATTTTCTTGTTCATTCACAATATTTGATAATGTTTTTATTGCAATGGTGTTTTTAAACACTGGTGTTCCATTTAATTGAATTCTAGTTGCACTTGGTTGTTTTACTTAGTTTTTTACATTTT
The DNA here is from genome assembly GCF_019279795.1 of Protopterus annectens. Lineage (NCBI taxonomy): Eukaryota > Metazoa > Chordata > Ceratodontiformes > Protopteridae > Protopterus > Protopterus annectens. The sequence goes on from NC_056732.1 coordinate 1,626,035,242, forward strand.
TTTATTACAGTGTACTGTCTATTGGTTGGTTTGACTTGGGATGTGCTTTTATTGTTATTTAATTGAATGTCTCAGTCTATTTAGTCTGATGAAGTCTCAGCCTTTTTTGTAAGAGATGAAGGTGCTTACATTATAAAAATTTTTTTACGAGTGCCTACAGATGGTATTTTTGACTGTTTTTCTTGCCTTTGTGTTTCTTTTTTTTTACAGTCTTTGAAAACTGTTTTACATTCCATTGTTTACATAAAGCATATCACATTTTTTACAGGATGGTACATATACGATGGGAAGCATGTCAATCAATCAACAGCAGTTTAGGTGAATGTGGTTTCAGTAAAAAAGTTTTGACAAAAGCACTTTCGTAGATAGAGGAGAATTCCCTTCTCTCCACTGTTGTGTGTCCTCAGAGTAGGAATATATATAACTTTGAAAGATGTGGGAGAGTCCCCTCACATCACAAAAATATATCCTTTGAGTTTTATAGAAGATGCTTTCGGTAAAGCATTTTTGGAGTTTTTGCTTTTGAAGAAAGCTATGTCGATTTAACAACATGATTCTTATACGACTTTTGTCCTACAAAATTTGCAAATTTGTATAACTTTTATGAATCTAAGAGGATGAACAAGGGCAGCACCACACTGAGGAATGCTGGAGCACATGCACCAGTTGTGAAATACTGTGCCACTTGAGTATCTCTATTTTCCCATGGCTAGCTTTTTTTACGCACTAAAGTAGTCAAGGCTGCAGTAGCATACAAAGAAAGAGCTGGAAATCACCCTGATTTCCAGTCTCTCTGTTTAGTCACACTTATGACCCCACACAAGGAATCAGAGCCACAGAGGGTCTGTAAGGCTCTATGATTTCTTGTCTAGATCACAGTGGATGGCACTGATGAGAAAAATCCAGAAAAATTGAGTGATGGGAAGTAATGCTCTCAGTAACATCATAAGTATGTGCTCAGTGGCATTGTAAGGAATGATCTTGTTTGTAGCAGGCTTTTTTTATCCTGGTAGGTAACCAGAGATCATAGCTACCAATTGTCCCCAATTTTATTTCATATTTTGCCCTTTCCTTGTAAAAAGTTTGATTTCTGGTAAATTGCTGAGGATTTCACTTGGTCAGTAATACCACACATTTAAGTTCCATACTGCTTATTGTTCTGAAAATGAATGTTGACAAAAACATTTGTTGTCCTACTAACATTTTATATGAATTAGAGGAATATTTAAAAATTTTACATGAATTAGAGCAATATTTAAGAAATATCCCTGATATATCCTTCCTTATTTTTGGCTTTGTCCCTGATTCTTGAGTAATTAAGTTGAGACCTAGTTTATTAAAGTAGTCTTACCTAGGGCAGATTTCTGGAGATGCCTGCTGCCGTATCATAACATGTTAAAGATACTGCAGGAAAGTTATCTGCACTCCAAATGCCAGTGGGAGCTAATGTCTATATCTTCTGCAGCAACGTGGCCCTATTTATTTGTGTCATAAAAAGGGGTGGTTATAAGCTCCGGCAGTTTATTGTATCCTGTCATTGCCAGCTACATCACTGAAGGCTACAGACACAAAAATAAAGACAGACATTCAAGTTTCAAGCTTCATATCTTTTAGAAAATGCATAGTAATGAGTTTGATATCAGTAATGTACATAAAGTAGCTATAATTGCTGGGGTTGTCTGTAGAAGGAAACGATTGCTGTCTGTTCATTATTCAGGCATCGCAGGACTAATGTGATTGTTGTGAAGCTATTTGAAATACTTTAATGCATGGCTGCTATTTATGTGGAGTGGAACAATGATAAACTGCTTTCATGATTATTATTTTTTAATTGCAGTCAGACCACTGAAATATACACAGAAGAGGCTGTAACTGCTCACTCTGGGAGGGTCCTGTATGTGGATGAAAGTAGCTTACCCTTTTGTAGTTTTCTAAATTTAAATATTTATTAATTTGGCTTTGAAGGGCAAATGTTCATTTGTGTGTCATAAAATGTGTTTATGAAAAACAAACTTGAAGTGCATTACTGTGACTGTTAGATTATTTATTTAATTAATTTAGTTATTTTTGCCACAGTCAGATATCTTGTTGAAAAACACAAAAAGAAAAATATAGCAAAGCTAGATTTCTAACTGTATGATACCTTAAATGTCTTGCATCAGAGGCCTCATGGGATATATTCAAATCACCCCTTAAGGATATCAGGTTACACATATATTCGGATACATATATATTCCATGAGGCCTCTGATGCAAGAGGTTTAAGGTATCACACAGTTAGAAGTCTAGTTTTGCTAGATTATTCTTTTTTGTGTTTTTTAACCGGTTGGTTATCTGTGTGACTTTTTATTCTTTGTTTTAGTACAGTCAGATATCTTGGGTGTACACAGTCAGTATAGTAGCTATAAATGAGGAGCACAGAGACTGTCTATGGATAAATGTGATTTACTACTTTTATCATGATTTCTTTCATCACCGTTAACCAATAATCACTGATCTGACATGACAGAAGTAGTGTCATATAATATACTGTACTTGCTGAAATAAATGTAAAAGTCGCATTCCGTGCTTGTGTACTTTTTTGGTGGTCGCAGAAGTTGCAATATATTTGAGCGCAGTAGTAGCTGTTGGGTCAGGGGTCTGCAGTCAGCAACTGAATAGATGTGACTAACTGGAATTGGATGGGGCTCTATTACAGCAATTCAGTGGCCATTATCTGTGATCAAAATTTGGATGGGATCATTGACTTTCATCCACAGACTGTCTCAGTATGTGGCTGATCATTAAACCACTTTACTGAGTATATAAACCTGAGCTGTCTGACTGCAAGATAGCCTTAGATGAAATGGAGACAAAAGCAAAACTGACTTGACCGGTCTCCCGATGCACACTACTCCCTGCACCTTCCCCAGTATCCCTCTCCTCTTTTCCGTTATCGTGGCCCATCTAGATATATTACTTCTTTCTTGATTTTTCACACTTTGTTTTACATTTTTGCTTCCCCCATGTTTTTAACGCAACCTAACTGGTGCAGACTCCACTGTAAGAAGTTTGAAGGAAATAACTGAATTAAGGTGGAGGTCTCGGGGTTGTCATAAGATTCTAGAAGCTATCAGGTACATTTTACAACCTTTTGATCTAATCATGGTTAAGGAAAAATAAGTTGTGTCTAAAGCTTAATGTTCCAAGCTAGCAAAATAGTACCCCAATAAATTTGGAAAATAAGTTCTTGCAAGGCTGTATAACTCTTTCTAGGGCTAGTACATGCCTTCCTACTCCTCTAAAAAATATAGTTACCTTCTGTGTACTCCTCTGGTGTTAGACTAGGATGAAAGTAAAAGAACAAATGGTCATGAACACATATTATGCAGCTGAGGATCTGTGAGAAGAAACTAAAGCATATTGATAAAACCCACCTAGAGAGACAGAACACATGCAAACTCTACAAAAAAAGGAATCAGAGCCAATATCCTGAACAGAGAATCAAGCACTGTTATATAGCAACACTACTTGATTTGCCTCTCTGCTAGTGATCAGTTGCTATTGCACACATTCTGCCTAAAATGCTATAGACAACCATTTGCTGGGTACATTGCTGATGTTATACTGTGATGGAAAGTGAAAACGTTATGGACAACTTGTTTCTTTTAGATGCTTAATAACTCCCTCAACTCACACTATCATTTTCATCAAAGACAATCCACATACTCATCAATTACAAGCACAAGTACATCTACGATATCTGATTGTGTTAAAAATAGGCATAGTAAAGTACTCCAGCTGCTGTCATACAAACACACACTACTTCTGCAAATCCAGAATAATGACTGTTTATCTTGAACAAATGGCAACAGTGTCAATCACTTTCATCGACCGACAACCCCTGCAGCAAGCAAGTATGCACCTCAGATATCAGACTGTAATATAATAAAAATAATAACAATTGGATGTGGTAATTTATTTACTCTCATACACACACACACACACACACACACACACACACACACACACACACACACACACACACACGTGATAATCATTACAGCCACTTGTATGGTATTCATGTGCACACCTCAGATATTTGATTGTAATCAAATAAATGCATAAGTACATAAATAACTGCTGCAGACAAATATATCTTCTCAAAACACATTGCGCAATACATCCCCAATATGTCACAACATCTTAGCTCAAGAATCTGTGAGAAAGCTGAAAGATAAAGGCGTAGAAAGGACCAAAGACAGAGACTAGTTTTCTAACTAAATTTGTTAGAATAAAATGCTTTGCACTAGCATGCTTTTACAAAGGCTATTAAGTCTGAAACTCAAACATCTGCCACCATTATTTAGGGAATGCAATCCTCACTGAATTGATAGAAGAGCTACAAACTTTATGACAAACAGACCAAAACATGAGGCAAAAATTCAGGGACATTTTGCAAATATCAGGGATAGTTGAGAACAACTATGCCCCCACACATGTATATATATATATATATATATATATATATATATATATATATATATATATATATATACACACACACACACACACACACACACACACACACACACACACACACACGCACACATATGAATACACACATGGACATCTATGTGACCGTCAACAACAGCCACATGTATGACTGTGATGGCATACCACAGATGTTTGATTGCACCAAATGAATGAACAAATACATAATTAACTGCTTCACAGGAATTTATCTCATCTCACTGCTGTCAGAACATACTGTAAAAGCCACTGCAAGTCCCATTCCCACATACCTCTCAACATCTTAGGTCGAAAATCAATGAGAAAGCTAAAAATAATCATGGACAAACAACCCAATATCAGAGGCAGCTATTGTCTTTATACAATTACAAACTTGCTAGAAAACATGGCTTGCATTAACGTGCATATTATATTTATTTATTTACAGTTTGTTTACCAGGATGGAACACTGGGCCATGAACAGCCCATTTTCAATGATGTCCTGGGGAGAAAAGCTCCAGAAAATACAAATATATACAAATATAATAATTTATAGTAATATAGTAATTTACAGATTGCATTAACATGCATATTTCAAGGTTATTAAGTCTGAAGCTCAAACTTCTGTCATCATTATTCAGTGACAAACTTTATGAGGAGCTGACCAAAATATAATGCAAAAAATATGTCATTCTGCAAAATCAGAGAAAGTTGACAGAATTTATGGACAATTTTATGAGGAGCTGACCAAAATATGATGCAAAAAATATATGTCATTCTGCAAAATCAGGGACAGTTGAAAGAATTTATGGACCCCACAATCACACACACACACACACACACACACACACACACACACACACACACACACACACACACACACACACACACACACACACACACACTGATGTGACGATCAAAGTCACTTGCATGACTCTGACTGTATACCACAGATGTTTGTGCCAAAATAATTATTATACCATGACCCCCCCCCAAAACGTGCACGCTGATTGGCCAGCGTGCCCGTTATAAATCGAGTTATACTAATGGAAAAAGGTCCGGTCGCCTGGACTTTTTTCCATTAGTATAACTCGTTTTAAAACACTGTCTCGCTATGTTAAATGGGTTTAACATGGCGAGACAGCTTTAAAATAAGCAACGGAGATCTCCGTTGCTTATTTTAAAGCTGTCTCGCTATGTTAAACCCATTTAACATAGCGAGACAATGTTTTAAAGAAAGGCAACGGAGCAAGCAAGATCTCCGTTGCTTTTAGTGTCTCGCTATGTTAAATGAGTTTAACATAGCGAGACAGTTTTAAAATAAGCAACGGAGATGTCCGCTGCTTATTTTAAAACTGTCTCGCTATGTTAAACTCATTTAACATAGCGAGACACTAAAAAAAAGCAACGGAGATCTTGCTTTCTCCATTGCTTTTGCCCACAGTTCTGATGTACTGCGCAGGCGCGCAGTACATCAGAACTGCCGCGGATGCCAGACATCTGCGGAAGGGCAGCAAACAGGCATTATACTATGCCATTATTTAAGAAAAGTAATAGTTTAAAAAAAAGTAATAATTCACCCTCGGGACCAAACCACGCCAACCGTGGGTAAATTTAGCATTACCCACACCCAGGCGTGGGTTATTGCTATAGTAAATACATAAATAACTGCTACACAGGAATTTATCATCTCAGCTCACTGCTGTCAAACTAGTGTGAAAATCTATGCAACCCCCTGTCACAATATATCAATCAAGAATCAATGAAAATGCTGAAGATAATGATGAACAAATGAACAAAAGCAGTGGCAGTTATTTCGTTTTATCAGTCATAAACTTGTTAGAATAATAGGTTTTGTAATAGTATGTTTTCTTTGAAAGTTATCAGGTCTGAAACTCAAAAGTTTTCATCTTTATTTAGAGACAGCAATGCTCAATGACTAGCTTAAAAAAAGCCTGCAAACTTTTTCAGAAACAAACCAAAATATGAGGCAAAAATCCAGCGACATTCTAGAAAATCAGGGACAGTTGAGAGCATCTACTCCCTCCATATAAATACATAAACACAGACTGACACAGACAGAAATACATACATAAATAAATTGCATACCTTCCTACATTCAAACAGAGTGGCTTTTTAACATAGATATAAATAAATAAAAAAACTTGATCCCATGCTGGTGCCTGTACACTTCTATTCAACCTGTTGCTTAGTTTCAGTTTCAGGCTACCTGAGGCAGCCTAAACCAATGGGAAGGGCTCCTTGGGCTCCTTACTGCTTCATGCAGCAGCCTGGTAAGATGCTTGTTGAATGACATTCTTGATGTCCTGAACAAGAAAGCACATCAGTGGAATATGTTTAATAATGACCTGTGTAAAAATACCCTACCTCACAAAGTAAGATGATTTTTTTCTTTTTTTTTTTAATATTCATCTTTGAACATCTCTGGAGTTGGGACTAAGTGAATGCACATGCTTCCAAGCACATGGAATAAGAAAGCTGTCTTTCATTTTTAGTTTTTAAGAATAAAAGTCATCTTTATATTAACGTTTCTTTTTAAAAATGAAGTGGCTGCAAATCTGCAGCCAATACCACTAGCCGGCCCTGTTTAAAAGTAAGTTGGCTGTAATTTTTTTTTTCATTTCCATCATAAACATCAGCATTGCACTAGATAATGAACTATCTTTGTTGGTCTGGCAGGAGCAGAACGCATTTGAAAGCAACTGCTCACTGGTATATTGGAACAGTGAGTACTATTGCTACCACATAGTGCTTGGCTCTGGTTGAGTTCTTGGCTCTGGTTTCTTCTTTTTGGTGTTTGCAAGCATTCTCTGTCTCTGTGTGGGTTTATCTATCTGCTCTGGCTGCCTCCAACACCCCAAAGACTGGGCAGAGGTGAGTTGGCATTCCCCTAATTTGCCTGTAGGTAAGTGTGTGTGTGTGTGTGTGTGTGTGTGTGTGTGTGTGTGTGTGTGTGTGTGTGTGTGTGTGTGTGAGTGTGTGTGTGTCTATACATGTTGTGATAGACCAGCCTTTTTCAGAGGTAGGAAAAAGCTGACAAGTAAGACAAAGAATGAAGAAAGGAAGGAAAAAGCAATCTAGATTTTGTGTGGAGGCCAATAGGGGAGAAAAGTTGACAGGGCCCTCTGAATTGTGCATGGGCTATGAGGGGATCATCGGGCAGTTGACAGATACCATGGAACCCTTTGTCTATGGTGGCATTGCACCTAAGGTCTGCTTTGAGCCCCACAGAAAATATGTGGTCTTTGTGGGGGGTTTTTTGTACATCCAGTCCATCTCCATCCTACAATTTTATCCTAGTAGTAGTAATAATAAAAAACACACTTGTAATCACCAGAAGTAAAACTCACTATTGTTTTAGCGCTTTTGTCCACTTTATTCCAAACGTGAACTTCATCAGGTTAAAAGGCTCTCTCATCTCTATGGCTTAAATAGTAAAATCATACACTGCCACCTAGTCGCTATTAAGTCATACTGCTTAAAAATAAAACACCACGAACCAAAAAGCACAATGGGGCTGAAAAAAACTTTATCGTTTAAGCATTCACATATAAATTATTCATGTGATATTTATTATTAGTTTGTTAGTTTACGAGTAAGAATATTTATATTAATTTTTTTTGCATAAATTTCAAATTCAAATTCACATACTACATATACATGACGATCTTACATAAACATTTATTCATATAAATACGTAAAATGAAACTATATACAAGGAATTACCACACATTTAGCATAATATTTCAAATTCATACACTGTATGCATATGGTGATCTCATATAAACACTCATTTACATAAATACGTAAAATGAAACTATACAAAGGATTGACCACATTCCACAGCGCAAATAAAAAGGAATAAATCGCTTACGGGACTCGTTTAATATAAGGAGCCCTTTAGTACTCTTTAATATTTATCAGTGCTTCAACATTCATTTTTTAGCATCCACCGTTTATAACTTGTTTTTTAACTTGTTTTTTGAACTTGTTTTTTAACAGATTCCTGATAATTTTAATTAAATAAACTCCATCTACCCGATAGGATTTAATGTGTGATATGGTAACGTGATTTGTTAGAGAACACATTTTTAGAAATCAATACCGAAACAATTTTGTTTTAGGTAAAAAATAAGTGACAAACATCTTAATGGTTTTTCAGAATGACACATTTAATGAAAGGGGAAATGCATCTTTAAGATGGGAGATATAATTATACTATTATCAGCCATTAATTGTTTAATTAAATGGAATGAATATATTTAAAGGAAAGGAAAAACGTCAATTAACTGTTTGAAAAAGTTTGGCAAACGCCAGACGAAAGCGCTTATGTTTCTTGTTTTACGGATATATACTTCTTTCGTGATTTTACATGTGAATAAACTGTTTGAAGGATTATTGGTCGTGGTTGGAAGGATTATTTATCGTGGTGAGAGTTCCTGGGTTCCAGCCCCATTGTGCTTTTTGGTTCGTGGAGTTTGATTTTGTGTTTCTTTCGTAGTTTAAAAATAAAACAACTTTGAAACAGTAGGACCTTACTGAATAACAAATCATACTTCACTCTGAAAAAATGCATTAAACACAATCATTAACATTATTCACTCTCTATTGATTAACAACATTGTTAAATGGTGACCTGCTATTTAATTTATACGTTATAATTAGATCTGTACTTTTTTAATTAATAACATATTACTGATAGATATTCTGTCATTGATACCCAGGGGGCTGGTGGCATCTAGCGACACTTGCTAATATAATTTACGCTTCTCGACAAGAGCTTCCCAGTTACCCTCTTTCAAAAAAGCTACTTTTTCCAGTACAAAAAACAAAAATGTTTTAAAATGTGCATAAATGACTGAATGCTTATGTAATGCAGCAGTGTCATTTTTCTTCTTAATGGCATAATTATGTCAGTGAATTCTAACCATCAAAGCATTCAATGTTTTACCAACATAAAATGCAAAGCATGAATTGCATTGTTCTAAATATATTATACCATTAGTGTTACAATTAAGTTTTCCATTTCAGTAGACCAATTGTGGAATGGTGCCTATAGTAAAACTGGCATCCTCAAAAACATCTTCACTGGCTGCAAGCACTACATTTTTCATACCCTTTTCAACCATATGGTCTTTCCACTTTCTCATATCATAGGTTCATAGGTTCATAGGTTCATAGGTTGGTACTAGGCTATCAGCTCTATGGCCTATACAAGCCTAGCCATAACAATTCCCTGGCTATTTATTCCCACACTATTTACTTCCCTGGACCCCTGTCTAGCAGAGCGACTGATGTGATCCCCGGGGTGAATTTCCTTTCTCCCATCCAATCATCAAGGTTCCTTTTGAAGAGGGCCAAAGAGGCACTCTGCTTGACATGTATGGGCAGTCTATTCCAGAGTCTGGGGAGTCTCTGGGTCAGGAACCTGTCCCTCCAGCATGTTTTGTTTATTGTGATGACAAGATTTAGATCCCTGGAGCGTGTGGCTCTGAGGGATTGGGATTTCTTTAAGTGTAGCATGTCCAACAGCTCTGGGTTTGACATGGTCTTGTATATTAAGCAGAGATCACCTCGGAGTAGACGATATGCAACAGAGTATAGCTGGAGTTGTTTAAGGTGGTCAGCATAGGGCATCTGCTTTAGGCCTGTGATTCTTTTAGTGAGGTATTTCTGCAGCCTTTCCAGTTGTTACAGATGTCTTGAGAGGTACATACCAAATGGGGCATTGTATTCTATAATGGGTCTGATGAGGGATGAGTACAGTGGGACAATGATCTCCTTTTTTCTGGATGAAAAGCCCTTAGTCATGAGGTGTGCCACATAGAAGGATTTCCTGCTTGTTGTGGTGATGCGGTTATTGAAGGTGAGACTACTGTCCACCTGTATCCCTAAGTCTCTTATCACACTTTCGGTGTTTAGTGTACTACCACCTATGTGATAATTCATGGGTACATGTTTTTTCCCAAAGGGGATAACTATACATTTCTTGGCATTGAGCTTGAGACCATGGCTCTGGCACCAAGCATCTGTTTCTGTAAGGCCCTTTTGTAGAGTATCCACATCATTTGGGGATTCAATAATGGCTCCCAGTTTGCAGTCATCTGCGAACTTCGTTAGCCAGAGTCCCTTAGTGTTGGCCTGTACTTCAGAGAAGTAGATGCCAGACAAGAGAGGTCCCAGGACTGAACCCTGAGGTGCTCCACTTGTCACTTGTCGAGAGCTGGATTTGGAGTCAGCTACTTTTACAGTGTGGGTTCTGTCAGTAAGCCAATTGGCAACCCATCATGTGACATAGGGATTAATGCCCAGCTTAGCAAGTTGATCTATGATTCTAGAGTGGGGGATGGTGTCAAAGGCCTTGGCGAGATCCAGATAGGCTGTGTGGACTGCCTTACCCTCGTCCATGGCTCTGGAGACTGATTCGAAGAAGTCAATAAGGTTCAGTAGACAAGATCGGCCCTTCACGAACCCAAACTGGGTGGGGTCCAGTGTTTTAAGGTTGCCAATGTCTTTGCTTATAAGTTCCATGATAATACGTTCCATGGCCTTGCAGATCAGGCTCGTCAGACTGATGGGGCTGGAGTTCCTGGGATCCAAGGTGGATCCCCCCTTGTGGAGTGGGATAACTGTAGCTGTGCACCACTCAGTGGGCATGAAGCCTGAGGTGAGGGTATGATTAAACATGACACTTAGGTGAGGTGCCAGTTCATTTTGTAGTTCATGTAGTACACAGCCCGGGATGTCATCTGGTACCATGGATGCTGTATTCTTAGCTTTGGAGAGTGCATTTTTTTTACCTGCGTGGCCGTTATTACTGGAATTTGGCAATCTTCCCATATTGAGATGGGCCATTTAGGGGGTGAGAGGGGGGTGAAGTTGGCACTGAATCGATCTGCCAGGATATTGGCAATATGCTTGGGATCAGTATATTTAATGCCATTCTGTTGTAGCTCAGAGCAGATCTGAGCATTGCCATTTAGATTCTTGACATAGCTATAAAATGCCTTGTGGTTGTCTTTGGAATCTTTGGTAATTTTATTTTCATAACTAGCTTTGGAGGACTTTATGAGGGATCTTAGCTTCTTACTGAGGCTGGTAAGGGAGTTTTTTTTGCATCCTGGGATTTTCCTGTTTTCTGCAACAGTTTTTTCCCTTTTGTTGTAAAGTTTGTTTATGGCAGGGGACCACCAGAGTGGCTTCCTTTTTTTGGAGGAGAGCATCTTGGTTCTATTTGTGATGGCACGATTCATACATGAGTGGATGTGCTCCTACAGTGCCTTAGTGTAGGACTCAGCAGTCGAAATTTCAGTTCCCGTCTGCATGGGTGTCGTGAAGTTTGTAACTTCTGACTTGAGTAGCATGAAGTTGGCCTTGGAGAAGTTTTTTTATGGAGGTTTCCTTACTGGGGGGTGGGGGTGGGATGTGGATGTTAAGGGTGATTAGCTTATGGTCTGACCTGACCAACGAGGGGGTGACCATAGGTGTGTAGCATCGATTTCCCATGTTGGTAATGACCAGGTCTAGGATATTGGAGCCCCTGGTGGGACTATGGATTAGTTGATCCAGGGCATTGAAATTTATGAATTCCAAGAACCATTGGGCAAAGGTGTTGGTGCATGAGTAGTTTTCCCAGTTAATGGCAGAGTAGTTGAAATCACCCAGTATTAAGGTGTTTGGTTGTATTTTAATATTTCCAGTATGTTTAGAAAGGTGTAGTGAGAATCATGGGGCATGATGGGGGATCTGTAGTAAGCTACAGTTTGGATTGCAGTCTTACCTAGTGTTAGTTGCACCTGAAGAATTTCAGATGCATTGTGTTGGGCAACTAACCTGGTGATGTGAATATCTTTGGTGAATATGGACACTCCTCCACCTTTAGTGTTTCGATCCCGGTTTGGTGGCCATAAAGTGTGGTAAGAGTTGTAGCCTGGCATTGCAGGGGTGCTCTCTGGAGCCTTGAACCAGGTCTCAGTTACTGCACAGATATTGATGTTCTCCATTTTTAGGAGTGCCTTGAGAGAGTGCATTTTGAGGTTTAGATTTTAAAATCTCTTCTTATGGTTAACCCCTGTTCTAAATGCCAAAGTAGTGTTGTTGCCCAAAAACTTATCCAAACCCTGGGCCATAATAAAACTAAACCAATTTATTGTTAAAATATCTTTAATATCCTTGGTAGCTTTATTGTAAGCACATACCAATGTCCTGGGAAATACATCGGTATTGTCATGATTTACAGTTCCTTCAATAGTCATAACACTCACATTTGATCTTATCACTGGGATATCAAAACCATACATCAAAATAGGTTTATAACACTGGGACCTCTCAGCAATAGCCTCCTCTTTTAGACACTGTATAAAGTCTAAAGAGTAGTATCCATCTTGAAACATCTGTGTTAAAGTGTTCAACTCTTCACCACATTTTGTATCATCAGAAATCAGATGTGACAATCTAATGAACTGAGTTTTAACCAGATTTATTTTCTGCCATAAGGGGTGATAACTGCTAAAGTGCAATAAACTGTTAGAGTATGTATCTTTCCTATAAATTGTCTAAGAAAAACACCCACTCCCAGGATCTTCAGTAATTTTAACATCCAAGAAATCAAATTCCATTGTGTTAAAATGCCCTTTAAAAGTCAGAAATGAAGTAGTATTGTTGATATAACTAAAAAATGTTTCAATATGATGAGAATTACCTAAACATAAAATAAATACACCGTCCAAAAATCTCATGTAGACCTTGACATTATTAGCAAAAAAGTAGGAAAAAAGCTTTTTCTCCCACCACCAAAAAATAATATTTGCAAAAACGGAGGCTGCTGATACCCCCATAGTTACCCCAATAACCTGTTTGAAGTACTCGGACTCAAAATATACAATGCTGTTTGACAACACAGTGTCCATGGCTTCCACCAGAAAACTGATAGTGCTGGAAGACATCTTAGTACCATCTGTCAAAGCTTTATGAAACCATTGCAGCCCCTTCTGATGTGGAATTACTAAAAACAAATCCTTCACATCAATAACCAAAAATGTAACATCTTTGTCAAGCTGGACATAGTGTAGTTCATTCAAAAAATGCAAGTATCCTTAAGAATGTAAGGTTTATCATCAAAAAATGTCTTTATGGTGTAATCAACATACTTGAGCAAAGGCTCAGTTTTAGAGACTTCCGCTGCCATGCTAGGATGAAGCAGAGCATTTCCTACTAATTTATATAGTTTTGGAATACCAAAAATATTTGATATAACAGGTTGGCCAACCCTCTAAATTTCCAAAGTCTCATTATCCATCCCAATATTTACAGTAATGTGCTCCAGCCAAAACTCAATACCCTTGGATGCAATAGTAATCTTATTTTTACTAACACCCACAAAACATTCACCATTGTTGAGATATTGTAGCATTTTTTTTGAGAATATAAAAAAACAAATTCATCAACACAACACCACCCCCTTTATCAGGTTTTATTATTCTAATTGACCAATTACTGGTGAACTCCCTCATACATTTGTTATCCTCGTTGGATAAGTTGCAAAAACTGTAGTTGGCAAGCTCACATCTCCTTTTTGCAAGCAGTTTCAAAGGACATTAAAATAGCGTTCAGTGGAAGACTGAACAAACTGGATATCCATAAACCACTAAAAAATTGTCAGTTTTATTAGGAACATTATCCTTAGTTCATAGTACAGCTGTATGAAATACTACTTGTGCAGAAAAAAATATCATAGGGTTGCCTGTGAAACATATATCTTCCAGTGATGTACTGGAAGCACACAGCTTCAATTTGGTTTCATCAAGCTTAATCTGTCAGAAACCCTGATAAGCAACCATACAAAATGAAATTAGTACTCTGCATAATTGATACCACCTCAACTGTTAATAAAGAATAGTGCTCTCTTTGAATTACTTTATTAAAACTTTCTGAATCTACACAATTTCTGAGCTTGTTTTGCCTTACAATGTTAACCATACTGTTACCCTATCCAGTATGCTCTGAATGCTTAACATTTACACCTAAATTCTCCATTCTCTATTCTTTCCATTACTGGCATTTTTCCAAGAGCATAGACTACTGGTTCAGTATCTGGACATTTTATTATGGTGTACTAGAAAACATCGTAGCCCCATAAACAAATCTGTATATATTTACAAAATATCATCATTTTACCTAGTTTATTTATTTATTTGAAAAATTGTTTACCATGGTAAGAATTGATCTCAGTGGACCATGCTGAGGCCCAGACAAGAAGTATGCACTCAGATACAAAAACTAATTTATACCAATTTCTTGATTTTCTTTGAAATTGTGGCTACTCTGGCATCTGCTCTGATGTCCTCATTTCTTTGTCTGTTCCACAGTGTACATTCTACCACCAGTCTCTGGTGCCTTACCTTCATCACCAGAAGTTTTTTCAGCTGCTATGCCTTCACAGCCCAGGGTTCTGTGCCCTGCAGAAGCATTGGTCACACCATTGTTTTGCACACTTTACTTTTCAACTGCTTTGGCATCCTGTCACACACACTACGACTGATATTTCATGCCAGTTGGCTGCAACATCTCTAATTATAGCTCTGATCTTCTTATTCAGATTCCCCTTCTCAACTACACCTACCAAATACAAAAAGTTATTAACCTGTTCCTTATTATCACAATTTTCAGCTTCTTCTGATTCTCCCATTTGCTTCCATGACCACTGTCTTTATCTGTACTTGGTTTCATCCTATGAACGTTCATTTTTGCTTTCCAGGCCCTTTTACTTGCTGAAGTTCCTGTTCAGAGTCGTCTTTCAGTGCCATGTCATCTGCATACAGCAGCTTTGTAGACCTGTGCCCAAAGACCTGTTTGTTAATGTTGCCCATAGCCACTATGAACAGGAGTGAGCTGAGAAGTCATCCCTAATGCACATGAACTCTCACTGTGTGTGTAATACACGTTGTGGAAGTTAGTAAGGGAAGTATGATTTAGGCAGAAGAGCAGAGGAGGTAGTAGGGCTGCACAAGCACACGTATAACAGACAATGGTGCAAAGGTTGGTGGTGACACAGTCAGGAATGAGGAAGGTGTGAAGATATAAATGTCAACTAACTGAAGAAAAGAAAATGTTAAACAACACAAAATGAGTAGAGAAGAGAAAAGTATCAATATATTGACCAAAAGCAGGTGCTACTTTTGCAGACTCTGACCACTGAACCTGTACTATAATGCACCTGCTAGGAAATGAGCACTCTACTGTAATAATGATGCACCTGTGGAACTCTTATGACTCTTCCCACGTGCAGTTGGCAAAACACTTCATTTACATGCTGAGCTACAGAGCAGGAAGACAAACAAAATGTTTTGATGTATAACCTATCACCCACAGGCATAGTTGGGATTCAAATTCATTGTAAGGGGAGGAAGTAAACTCCTGACAGTTGCACCCTATATAGTATGTGCAAGATAACACTCAGTGATGCTCAGCTCGTGTCAGTGGGTGGTGCCTGCTGAGATCAATACATATGTACATATAGAACATGTCAGCCCAGTTCTTTGCTATTTAGTGAGCAGTTGCCATTTCTCATTTGTTACACACAGTACGATCACAAAAGATAAGTTATTTGGAAGCCCTAGATGGGCATGTGTGAACTGTGTTTAGACCAATTTAAAAGCTGGAAATGGAAACAGGAAAGATGAAAAGGGGAAGCAAGCAGAGAGTCAAGCAGAAGATGAGCAAGTACAAAATGAGCAGGACAGAGGTGGAGAAGGTGGGGTACATTTTTTGTGAACAGGTGCCCATTTTATTCATAAAGAGAAGATAAATTGTGGCAGGAAGGAAGGGACATTCAAGGAATATAAGAGGATTAGTTTAGGTAGAAGGGAAAAAGACACGACTGGCAGTGTGTGTGGGAATAAAATAAAGGAGGGAGAACACAGTGGCAAAGAGGACATCAGACAAACTGGGGGAAGACAATACTGATGATAGGAATGAAGAGCAAACAGGGGTGGGCATGCACAGAAAAGGAGGGGAACACGAAGCTGGGGGATAGAATAGTGTATTTACATCTGTAGTCTCTGCCAGGTACAATGCATTGGGAGATTACTCATCACACTGGGTACAGTCACCACTGGGCCCTATCTCAGATGGTGGAGATAGTGCTGGACAAGGATGTGACTCAATGAGGTGCAACAGGAAGTTCTCCAGTTGGCTGATTCTGGCATCCAACCTCCTGTTCATAATGTCACCCACAATGTCTGCCAGCTGTTGATGGACAACAAAGGTGTCTCCTCCACAAGCACTATTGTCAATTGATACAACTGTACCAGCATCCAGTGTAGGGTTACCTGAAATGAGTGGTGCAGGCAGGCCAGGATCTCTGGAAGCCATAAATTCCAATGCCATGGATCAACTTATACACCCCCACCAGGGGCAGCAATATCCTAGACCTGGTTATTACCAACATAGGCAACCGGTGCTTCACACCAGAGGTCAATTCCTCGTTGGTCAGATCTGACCATAAGCTAATCACCCTAGATATCCACATCCCTCCCCCACCCCCCATTAGGGAAACCACAGTAAAACATTTCTCCAAAGCCAACTTCACGCTTCTTAAGACAGAAGTGGCAAACTTCACGACACCCATGCTGACGGACAATAGAGGTATGACTGCTGAATCCTACACAAATGCACTTTATAAGCATTTACATGAGTGCATGGATCATGCAATCCCTAACAGAACCAAGATGCTATCCTCCAAAAAAAGGAAGCCAATCTGGTGGTCCCCTGCCATAAACAAACTCTACAACAGAGGAAAGAAACTGTTGCAAAAAAGTGTAAAATCCCATAATTGGAGAAACTCCCTGGTCAGCTTCAGTAAGAAGCTGAGATCCCTCATAAAATCCTCCAAAGCTAGTTATGAAAATAAAATCACCACTGACTCTAAAGACAACCACAAAGCATTCTATAGCTATGTCAAGAATATCAATGGCAACACTCAGATCTGCTCTGAGTTACAGCACAATGGCACTAAATATACAGAACCAACGGATATTGCCAACATCCTGGCAGATAGGTTCAGTGCTAACTTTACCCCTTTGTCATCCCCTAAAGGGCCCATCTCTACAGCAGAAGAATGCAAAGTTCCTGTAATCAGGGCTGCACAGGTAAAAAACACACTTTCCAAAGCCAAGAACACAGCATCCATGGGACCTAATGACATCCCAGGCTGTGTTCTACATGAACTACAGAACGAACTGGCACCCCACCTAAGTACCATGTTCAATCATAGCCTCACCTCAGGCTATGTGCCCACTGAATGGCGCACAGCGACAGTTATCCCACTCCACAAAGGGGGAGCCACCACAGACCCTGGAAACTACCGCCCCATTAGCCTAACAAGCCTGGTCTGCAAGGCTATGGAGCATATCATCATGGAACTTATAAACAATGACATTGGTAATCTCCAAACTCAGGACCCCACCCAGTTCAGGTTTGTAAAAGGCAGATCATGTCTCCTAAACCTGATAGACTTCTTTGAAGCAGTCACCAAAGCTGTAGATGAGGGTAAGGTGGTTCACACAGTCTATCTAGATCTCGCCAAGGCTTTTAACACCATCCCCCACTCTGGAATTATAGATAAACTCATTACACTAGGTATAAATCCCTATGTCACAAGATGGGTTGCCAACTGGCTCACTGACAGAACCCACACTGTGAAAGTAGCAGACTCCAAATCCAGCTTCAGACCAGTGACAAGTGGAGTACCACAGGGTACAGTCCTGGGTCCTCTCCTGTTTGGTATCTACTTCTCTGAAGTACAGGCCAACACAGAAGGTCTTTGGCTAATGAAGTTCATAGATGACTGCAAACTAGGAGCCATAATCTAAACTCCAAAAGATGTGGACATCCTACAAAAGGGCCTTGCTGAGACAGATGCCTGGTGTCAAAGTCATGGCCTCACGCTCAATGTCAAAAAGTGCATTGTCATTCCTTTTGGTAAAACCTCAGTACCCATAAAGTACCACATAGGTGGTAGTCTACTTAACACCAAAACTGTGATAAGAGACCTTGGGACACAGGTGGACAGTAGTTTATCCTTTGATAATCACATCACCACAGCAGTCAGGAAATCCTTCTATGTGGCACACCTCATCACAAAAGGTTTCTCATCCAGGAAAAAAGAGGTCATTGTTCCCCTCTACTCATCACTCATTAGACCCATTATAGAGTATAATGCCCATTTTGGTATGTACCTCACAAGACATCTACAACAAGTGGAAAGGCCACAGAAATACCTCACAAAGAGGATTACTGGCCTCAAAGAGATGCCCTATGCAGACCGTCTCAAAAAACTGCAGCTTTACTCTGTTGCATATCGCCTACTCAGAGGCGATCTCTGCCTAACACACATAGCTATGTCAAACCCAGAGCTTTTAGACATGCTCCACTTAAATAAATCCCAATCCCTATGAGCTACACGCTCTAGGGACCTAAACCTCATCACCACAATAAACAGAACATGCTGGAGGGATAGATTCCTGTCCCAGAGACTTCCCATACTCTGGAACAAACTACCTATCTATATCAAACAAAGCTCCTCATTAGCACTGTTCAAGAAAAATCTTGATGAATGGATGGGAGATAGGAAATTCACCCCGGGGATCACTTCTGTGGCTCTGCTCGACAGTGGCACATGAAAATAATTTTCTTGGGTGGTGAAAGCCAGGGTACCTTTGGCTAGGTTTATATAGGCCCTAGGGCCAATAGCCTAGTACCTACATATGAACCTATGAACCTAAGTGATAGTAGCAGTCTGAAACCCAGATGTGATGGGTGCCTCTGGTCATGGAGGCGTTAACAGACAGGCCTTGATGGTAGTATGGGTGTATGTTGTAATGCTGCTGCTGCTGAATATATAAGAGCAGCAGCAGCTTCTCCAGCTGTTGCTACATATAATAGTAGAATAAATGGAGACACAGCAAACAATAAAATAACCAATAACATATAAAATAAAAAGGATAACAACAAAAAGACTGTGGAAGAGAGAAGTATAAATACAAAGAAAAACTGAAGCTGATATATTTTTTGTCTATAGTACAGTTAAGTCTAATGCACTTGAAGGACCTAAATCAGATTTCAATTTAACAAGGCAGTTAGCATACACAGGGGCCTGAGCAAACAGCCATCACCATATCTGCGGTCTGACAGAGAGATGATTAATGTGATAAGTTAATTGGACAAACCAACAGAGGTCTCTAGTCCAAGATGCAGTAATGGTGTCTGAGACAAATGTACCTACATAAAGAAACCATGTTGCTCAGACATGCATTTCACTCACAGCTTATGACCAAAGGAAACAACAATATTGAGAACAATTGTCCATGACACAGATGTCCACCCATCCAAAGATGTTGCTCATGCATATTTCCTGTGTCTAATGCTGCAGTTATTGAAATGAGAAAGATACCTCAACTGAAATATTTCATGATAACACACATAGAGGGAGAGTGAACTCACAGGCATCCTGACAATATGGGAACACACCCTTAACATTCAGACGCACTTGTTAAAGTACACAGCAGGATAAATGCACAGCCATATGGCCTGCATTGACCTACGACAGTTACACAACTGGCAGAAATGCATGAAAGGTATACTGCCTGGTACTAAATCATTACGTGCTGTTAATATTAAAAGCTGTACAGTCTGATGCAAGTATTCTCACCCTGGTGCTCTCACAGAGACTTCAGTCTTCTCTTATACAGTTGTCTAGTCACTTCACTTTCTTCACAGGCTATAGATATAAAAATTACAGTGTACTATTTATGGACAGCATGCAGTGCTAGGTTATATGTGTAGCTAAGATAAGTTGTAGTATATAGGTGGTTATCCCTGTTTAACTTCATCCTCCCATCAGCAATAGAAGGTCAAGATTACAGTACCTCATGTCACTGGAATGGTGAAGGACTGTTGCCCCATGTGTAGGATGCCAGTGGCATGGGTGACAAGCTGGGGTATACTATTCTGGGAAGTCTTATACTGAAGCCATTTATAGATAAAAATTATCTTTCCAATCGATACTTCTGTGTGTACTTTCAAAACAGCCTTTCTGCATGCCTCTCAACTGTCCAGATTTTGTCAGAATGTCCATATTTTTGTCTTATATTTTTAGAATGTTCCCCATAAAATGTGTGGTTTTCTGGAAAATCGGTGAAGACTGAAATCACTAAATAATGACATACATTTGAGTTTCAGACCATATCTATAAGAAAATGCATGCTAATATACATTTTGTCATTCTAGCAACTTTCTAAGTTTATAAGAGCAATATTTAAAATTTGTCCATAATTTTGGACTTGTGTCCCCCCCCCCACCCAGTTATTAAGGTTTTGTCCAAATTTCTTGCACAAATAAGTTGAGAGGTATGCCTCTTTGCTCGGACCCCTATCCTTAAAGGAGTTCCTCAGGGTGCCATTTTGGCCTTCCTCTTTTTTTTCATTTTCATTAATAAATAACCACTTGACCTTCCTCACCTCCCTTTCTTACTTTATGCTGATGACATGGTCTTATTTGACTCAAACCTGACCTTGCCAGCTATATAGCAGCAAACTACAAGCTGTCTTCCTTTCTCTTATCAAATGGCTTCATAACAAAAAGCTAATTCTGAACACTTTCAAAACTAAAACAATGCTGTTTGGCACTCCACCTAAAAGGCAAAATAATTCACAGTATCTTCTTATCCATGATCAGCTTGACAACACCATTGATTAAGTCTTATTCAAATACCTTGGTAAGTGGTTTGATCCTGCATTGAACTTTCAGCTTCACCTGGAACAAATATGGAAGAAAATAAATCCCTTTCTATTTTGGTCCTATTAACATGTCTCCATTTCTCTCTGGACCAACCAAGAATATCATAGGCAAAGGCATTCTACTACTTGAATATGGACATCCACTGGCTGCAGCAATATCCAATAGAAACTCCTCCACCATCCAAACTATAAACAGCTCTGTATGCTGTTTCATTACCATCTTCCCTAGAAATGACATAAATGTATCATGCTTAATAAAGCCAATTGGCTATCTGTTCAACAATGTGCCAGCCTGCTTCTTGAATCCCAACTCTACAAGCTCCTCAAAGAACATTCCTCTCCTTCCCTCACTTCCAACCTACTCAGACCCCCCCCCCCCCATTTACAGTCTAAGAAGTATTAACAACTCTTGACAACTTTTTCAATGTTCCAGAACCAGACTTCATTGTACTAGTCATGCCTTCTCCATCCTTGGCCCCAAATTTACTGTGGCACTTAAAGGTGGGAAACATAGAAGTCCTGTATCCATGTATTTTCTGGATAGAAAGCAGGCACTATAGCAACTGTATATCCAGACAGTTATATGTGGAACTACAGTCCTGCCTAGAGGCTTGAACTTGACATAGCATGCTCAGAGCTGCTCACTGGGACCCAGGCATGTACACATCATTAGGTACAATTAAGTACGATGCTTAACAGAGTTGCTTGTTTTGAAAATTGAGCAGTTCTGATACAGTAGTGCATTGATAACTAGTTAACATAATAATTGCACTCAGCCTGCTTTATTTGCATGATGGGAGTGCAAGAGTAAGCAGAACTGTCTGACTACAGAAGAAGTCATAGAGTTTGAACCTGCCACAGCTGCACCTATCAAGTATGTCTGCTTTCGGTACTAGCGTAGTTGTTAACCACAATGTAACATATGTTGGACAATACTTTTAAATGCTTTGAGAATGTATATTAAGTGGGGTACTGTAAGGTAAGGCAACAGCTAGAATTACTTAGCAATTCCTTCAGTCTGAACATGAGCATTCAAACAGGTTCAAAATGCAGCAGAGCTGTCCCATTTTCTTGTTTTGCCTCATTAACATACACAGACAGACTCATTTTAATGATGTTGCTCATTACCATGTCTTTATACAGCCATTAGCATATACCATGCCAGCTCATGCTGCTTGGTCTGGGTGCTTTGCAGAGCCTGTTTTTTCTGAAACACACAAATGTGCTTACCGTGATAAAGGCAGCATTTTCTGAATCTGGCCCCGTGTCTTTTACTGTTCTACTGTCTGCTTCATTTTTTGTCACTTTGCATTACTTCGAGTTTTTGACATAGAATCTGCTTTATCTCTACTTATATATAGAGATGTGATAAAAACTATAATGGAATCCTGGTAATCACCAAATTATATTTAATCATGGGCATAATTCTCCGAATGTCAGCACATGTAAATGGAATTTTATTTTATAATGATCACAAAGTATTATTATTGCTTCTGAAAATTAAAAAAAAAAAAAAAAAAATCACAGTTCATAGACAGGCTTTGTTTTTCTACAGGACTGCATTGTATAAAAAATTGGATTACATATATTTCTGTTATTAAATTTAAGCACACCCATGGCAGCTGTGTAGCACTATTTTACCACTCCTTAAGCAGCGTAACATGGCACTGCCAGTGGAAGCAAGCAGCAGCAGTTTTGGTAAGCTCTTTTTTCAGATGAGTGCAACTTTGACAATGCTGGCCCATAAAGGGTTATTTCAGCAGAACAGCAGTTCTCCTGATGATTTGTCAGAGATGGCAACTTTCTAAATATAATAATGTATTTTTAAAGAATATCTGACTTGTTGTGTGGCACAAAGTTATCTTGCTGATATTTACGCACTTTGTTCATAGATTACTACAAGGATAATTTCCCTTGTGGGCCATTTTAAGCCTAGCCAATTACTTCATGTGAGAATCAAACCTTCTACCTTGTGCTCGTAAGGTAAGTACCTTAACCATTATGCCACCCTTTGTGTTGAGTTTGTTTTAATTTTGTGGCCATAATATACACTG
Source organism: Protopterus annectens (assembly GCF_019279795.1). Taxonomy (NCBI): domain Eukaryota; kingdom Metazoa; phylum Chordata; order Ceratodontiformes; family Protopteridae; genus Protopterus; species Protopterus annectens. The sequence continues at coordinate 1,626,058,603 of NC_056732.1, forward strand.
GAATTTCTATTTAAGAGGTTTGCAACCTGATCTGTCATGTTGTATCAAACCTAAGGAAATTAATGTGTTAAGGTGCAGCTGGATGACACTAGAGAAGTTTGCTTAGACTGATCTTTTGCCACTTAGTGGTAGCTGGTAGCCTGAGTTGGAAACAATTTACTAAGAACTGTGGAGTAAATTGCTTTGGGTAACCTCAGTGATAAGACGGCCTGCCATGATCCTGTCTGGTCACAGTTCATTTATAGTAGTAAGTTCATCAGAATTTTTTCATGCTGCGTATTTACATTACTGATATTTATCTTGGGGTCTATGTCCAGCCATTGACAGAAAAATTGCCAAATGGCATTACATCAAAATTGCCATTCAGCAAAACTCCTCATGTGAGGGTTGCACCCCCCCCCAATAGTTATATGTACCAACTCTGAGATTGCACTACAATGGGGAAGAGCAAATTTCCTGATCCTTACCATAACACAGTCTTACTCGAAGAGTTCGATGAACATTATGTTCGATGAAACATGCCGTTTGATGCTTTTGAACAGAAAAATTGCTAAACGGCATTACATCAAAAATGCCATTCAGCAAAACTCCTCATGTGAGGGGCTACACCCCCACACCACCCCAATAAGTATATATACCAACTCTGAGATTGCACTACAATGGGGTAGAGCAAATTTCCTGATCCTTACCATAATACAGTCTTACTTGAACAGTTCAATGAACATTATGTTCGATGAAACATGCCGTTTGATGCTTTTTCCTTTCAGTGGCTGAACATAGACCCCTTATTTGGTGATTTAAAGTAATATAGCATATCTTGAAGTTACTGTGACCTGCAACTTGTACATATTGCAAAAATTTGTATTTTAGGGTTGTACAGTAAATTTGGGTTAACCTGTCCTCTTCATGGCACAGCCTTGCAAGGCTGTTCTGATTTAAAGAAATATTGTTGCACTTCTTATGCCATTTTGATGGGTCTACTTCACGTTGTCGTAAGCTGACAATATCGAGTCTGATATTGTCAGCACGACAATATCAAAAGTGAAGAACATCATGTAAGTAAATGGAAATCTCCGTAAGGGGAGATTTCCATTTACCTCAATGTAGTGCAGTCTAGGAGTTGGTATATTTAAATAGGGGGGTGTGGGTGGTGCAGGGGGGCTTGCCCCTCTGCCTACGCCATGTAGTTGTTTTTTTTTATTTGTTTTTTTTATGTTATTCGATGTTTTACTTAATCGATCAATAAAGTTCGACCTTTATTGATTCAATTAAGTAAACTTTCAATAATGTAATATAGACGCCATTTTGATAGTTACATAATCTGAAATGCAAGTACAATTCTAAATAGGTAATGATGTTTACCACAACAGCTGATAACTGTTTCAGACTTTCTCTATTTTGTTAATATCTTAAAGTACAACTTAATGAACTTTATGAAAAACATTGTTAGATTTCATTCTACAAGTCTCACTACATGTGTTTTTGTTTCCCAAACAATCCTCCTGCCCAAGGACTCCATGATTTTCTCTCAGTCAGGCTATGTGTTCCCTTTATGAAGGTGAGAGCCTGGTCATATCAAGGCCAGGGTGGCATGCTACAGATAATTTCCTCTTGGCATGAGATATGTCCTGGCTGGCCCATTTGTTTCTTCTGGGGGAGGGTTTGGAGGTAGGGAGCAGTCCATTGTGAAGCCATGAAGGTCCCACCACCTGACTAACCTCTCCTCATGGTGAACAGGAGCTGTATATCACTGTTGCTCAAGGCATGAGATGTGCCTCCACATCCATTATGACCAGTTCATATGCATCTTGCTGCAGTACTCTGACATATCTATGAGGGTCAGTGCTGCAGTAGGTTTCTGCACCTCTGTCCTTTCAAGATGACAATGCTGCTGTCGACAACTCAGTCTCATCCTCCCTGACAACCCTGCCAGAACCAAAGGCACTACATGAACTTAACCTGTTGTTGGCACAATTAGGGCTTTAATCCTCTGTGTCAAAGAGCTGGGCCCACTCTTCCAGTTTTTGGATCCTAAACTCTAGAAATCGGTTCCTCTGAACATATGACCAATTGACTCATCCCTGGTCTTCAAGTCTAGATTAAAGTTTCACTGTCTGGGATTTTGGTGCATAAGATTAAGGCTATGACCTTCTAATTATAACATCCTGCATATCAGGATGGGTAAAAGACTGAGAAGTGAAAAGCTGTTGTGGCTGCTTCATCAGCACATACTTCAGTCTGTACCACCTTACAGGAAGTCAGACCATGTGACATTCAGTAATTAAAAGCTATGCAATTATATACTTCATCCATATCTTATATATATATATATATATATATATATATATATATATATATATATATATATTTTGGATGGCGCAGTGGTGCAGCGGTAGCATTGGCTCCTCACAGCAAAAGGTTCGTGCTGGAGTGCCTTCTGTGTGGAGTCTGCATGTCCTCCGTGTGTTCGTGTTGGTTTTCGTCCAGGTGCTCCAGTTTCCTCCCACGTTACAAAGACATGCATCTGGAGCATTTCTCCCTGGGCCTCTGCTAAAAATTAGCTTTGTTCCAAGTCAGACTTTCCCGGTTAACAAATGTAAAATAAATATATACTCACATTTAGTGATTTTTTTTTTTCATTACAGGCTATGCATTTCCAGGAGTCATGGTGTGTAATTATTAGCCCTATGCATTAAAATATTTCACTACAAACATTGTTTTTTTAATATAAGGATATTTCAAAATTCATTTTTCCTCTTCTTTCACTTCGTGTTTCATGTACAAGTCATCAGGATGTCATCTAAATAGCAAGAAACATGACCTATCAAATCCTCTGGAAATGTTAACAGTAGCATGCGAACAGGCTTTGTGCCTCATGAATGTAGAGCAGCAACAATCAAGCTCTGCATAAATGTAGGCCATATACAAACCCATAAGTCTCATCTTATACGCAAAGGCATGGAAAGAATTATCATGGAAATGATGGATAATGAGACAGAAAACCTCCAGACTCTGGTCCCAACCCAGTTTTGTTTCATCAAGGCAGGTCATGCCTCCTCAGCCTGCTGGCTTTCTTTGAGAAGGTCATCAGAGCAATGGTTGAGGGCAAAATGGTTCACATTGCTTACCCTGACCTGGCCAAGGCATTTGACACAATACCCACTTGAGTATTGTTGATAAACTCAAGAGGTTAGGTAAATACCCTTGTGTCACCCAGTGGATAGCCAGCTGGCTCACCAAGAGGATTCAGAAAGATAGAACTGGAGAATCCACCTCTACAAGGAGGCCAGTCACAAGCAGAGGCCCTCAGAGATTAGTCCTGGGACCACTCTATTTTGGCATTTACTTGTCTGAAATCAAGGCCAATGTCAGGGACCACTGGCTGACCAAATATGCAGATGATTTCAAATTAGGAACAGTTACAGAGTCCCCCACATACACTATTGTTCTCCAGGAAAGGCTGACATAGATAAATAACTTGTTACAGAGCCATGGACTAAAACTAAATGCCAATAAATGCATAATAGTATTCTTCGGGAAGCCATACATTCCTGGTAACTATCATATTGACAACACACCCCTAAGAGTAGACCCAGTAGCCAGGGACTTGGGGATACATGTAGTCAGTAATCTAGCCTTTGACCATCACATGTCTACATGTATAGTATTTGCGTCCAAGGAGGTCATTGTTCCACTATATTCAGCATTCATCAGACCTATCATTGAGTACAGTGCCCCCTTTCGCATATACCTAACCAAGTACATCCAACAACTGGAACATCCAAAGAGATTTCTCACTAAAGGAATACAAGACATAACTAATGTGTCCTCTGAAGACCACCTCAAAGCTCTATCCTTGTATTATGTCTCCTACAAGCTATTGAGGGGCTATCTGTGTTGGACCCCACCCTGATGGACCTCCTGCATATCCACAAAACAAATAGCACCAGAATTACCCATTATAAAGACTTAAACCTTACCTGTGATATAAATAGGATCTTTTGGGGAGCCAGGCATGTATCCCAGAGACTAAATCTTCTTTGGAACAGGCTATTTATCAATGTGAAGCAGAGTTCTTCCCTAACTCAATTCAAGTGTAACTTGGACAATTAGATGGAAAACAGGAAATTCATTCCTGGTTTGGTACCTGTGTCTCTAATGGACAAAGGCAGCCTTTAAATGGTTCATCTCCCAGGCCCCTGCTTGTAAATGTTTCATCTCTCAAGAACCTGCTTACACTCATCAAGGGTGCCAGAACTTGTCAGAGATTTGGGCTGCATGGCTAGGCTTAAAAATTCCCTGGTGGTTGTTATGACCCCAAGTCTGGAATATCTGTACAATATGCAGTATTATATGAAAAAAATAACATTTTCAAACCATTGCTGCTAATTGTTTTGTTAGCTTTCTCAGTAATTTTACTTAGCATGAATATCTGAGGCCTCTATAGTGTGTTCTTCTACTGCTGTCTTTGCAAGAGCAGTATCAGAATAATCCCTTCAGACAGCCTGTCAGGATATACTGAATTCACATGAGCAGCCACTGCAGCTTCTGGCAATGCCTCATGTTGAACCATCTCAAAATCTCTCTCTCTCTCTCTCTGGGCATCACTCTATGCATCTTCTGACTGGTGGCTTCTTGAATGCATTTCTTGCATTCTTACCTAAACGTCTTAATTTATTTTCAGCAACTTTTCCCTTTTCAATAGGATCAATGAAATATATCTGCTGCTCATGTCTCCTAACAATCACTCCTTCACACTGTTTTTCTGTGAACCTTTGCTGCACTTTCACTCTATCACCTGCTTTCAAAGATTGTATGCATATTGCTTGTCGTCAGAGTAAAATTTTTATCTAGAATGGTTTGCTTTCAGTCTATCTTGTACTGAAATCACATTTTCAGCCTGAAGTAAGGAAAGAGAAGTAGATAGGTAGTCTATTCATCAGTCTATGACCCATTAATAAACAGTATGAGGCAGAAAATAGACACACTTTACAAGGGAATATTTCTTGTTCCAATTTACCTTTTTGCAGGATTAGTTCACCAATACCATTTTGTGTGACATCTAGACCTTTTTCATCCGTTGCAATCCAGTCACATTCCATAAAGAAGATAGCCATTAGACACACTTTATAACAGTTGTTAGCAACAACCTACTCACCAGTCCACAGGGCATCAAAGGCAGATGGACAAAATACTTCCAACAGCTTCTGAATGAAGAAAACCACAAAGAAGCTGCACTGTCCCATACACAGCCTACAATGGAAGAAGAGGAGAAGCCCACTCTAGAAGAAGAAGTAAGAACTGCAAAGGAAAATGAAGTAACAAAATCAGCAGGCATGGAGAAAGCATATGACAAGGTCCCAAGAAAGAGGATTTGGGCAGTCCTGTGATGGTCTGACATCCAAAGCCTAAGCCAAATCAAGGTCAAATGGGGCCCTAGGCAGGGTAATAAATCAGAGCCCCCAGAGCAGCCCCTCCTGTGGCAACCCTACCCCCCCCCCCCGCAGCAGCCCCCTCCCCATCCATTCCAGTTTCCCACTACTTGGCTATTTCTCTCCAGTTACCATAAACATTGTTCAAACCTGTCAGTGCGCATACTGTTTCTTATTTACTTCTACAATGATTACAGATATTGAAATACAGTAGCACAAACACTAATAACCAGTTGCTAAACAAACAATACAGTCTTGCAATGAAAACAGACTTAGCATGAGCAGTAAACCTCTCTGCCCTTGAAACTCACATTCATTGAAATGGCATTAAAACCCACATTCAAAGAAAGTGCATCTGGCCAGTGGAGGATTAAGTTTACCTTTGGGCCGTTTTCAAACCATAGGTTCCTTGCACACATTTTAGGGCCATACGTACATGTATTTATTCCAACACCACTTGTTAGAATGTGTTTTAAATTTGTAGTTCTGAACATTATTCCAGTAAGCAATGAAACAAAATGTATGAACCAATAATAACAAAACTACCCATTTCAGAAATTGTCAACCATAAAAGGTCACTCAGAGATCTGTCATTACAATCTACCAATATCAGTTAATAAGCACAAATTCTGCAGAAGTAAAAGTCATCCTAATAATTCCACATTAAAGAGATCTCTAACTAATGGAGAGGTTGCTACTGGCAAACAACTTTACATTTCCATGTTTCATCTACAAATTTATTGCCTGCTGCCCTTGAAGAATGAATTGCCAGGAAACAAATAAGGATCTGGCCAGAAAGAGCCGTCTCAGCCTTGCAAGACTCCTTTGAATGCCCTGATTGCAACCTGTTCAAAGAGGCTGCCACCACAGAACAGCATGTAAACCTGGATGAGTATACTGAAACAGTAGTGAGTTTTATCACCAAATGTGTCAAGGAAGTGACCACCTTGAAGGACATAATTATAAGGGCAAACCAAAACCATGGCTCACTAGTGAAATCTATGAGCTACTGAGAGTAGATAATGCTGCCTTCAAGTCTGGCAATAAAGATGCCCAGAAAGTTGCCGGGGCTAACCTGAACAAGGGAGGAAGAGCAGCAAATTGTGCTCAAGGGCTAAAAATACAAAAGCACTTCACAGATCAAAAGGAGCCTAGGCAGCTGTGGTGGGGTATCCAGTGCATTAATAATTACAAACCTCCATCAACACAATGTGTAAATAATATGGACTTTCTAAACAAACTTAACATTTCTTCAGTAGATTTAAGGAGACAAACAACACCACACCAAAGAAACTACCCATGGATGGGGATGCCACACCACTATGTCTCAGCCTGGAGGCAGTCCAAGGAACCTAAGAAAATTCATACCAGGTAAGACAGCAGGTCCTGACATGATTCAGGGTCATCCACTCAAGGACTGTGCACATCAACTGGTACTTGTCTTCACTGACATCTTCAACACATTTCTCAGACAGGCTAGTGTGCCAAGATGCTGCAAGTCTGTCATCATTCCTTTACCAAAGAAGTTATTCCCAGTCACATTAAATGACTACTGATCCATCACACTCATCACTGGTGGTGATGAAATGCTAATGCTTTGAAAGGATGGTCAAAGAGCATATATCATCTTGTCTGCCTGCATCTTTTGATCCTTTACAATTTGCTTACATACCTAATCACTCCACTGTAGACGCCAGGTCCCTGGCACTACATCATACCTTGAACCATCTTGACGAAAAAAAACTGCTACTTACATACCATATGTTGTTCATAGACTTCAGCACAGCCTTCAATAGTGTAATATCACAGCAGCTGTTGTCTAAACTAAGCCAACTAGGCATAGAAAATACACTCTGCAACTGGATCATAGACTTTCTGACAGACAGGCCCCAAACTGTTCGAGCTGGCAAGAACCACTCATGGTACATCATCTTGAGTACAGGAGTCTCACAAGGTTGCATACTAAGTCAATTTCTCTTCACAATACTGACCCATGACTGTTCTGAAAAACATCAGACAAATCACATCACCAAGTTTGCTGACAATACCACCCTGATCTGCCTCACCAGGAATGACAGTGAGGGGGCATACAGAGAGGAAGTGAACCAACTCACCAGATGTGGTATTGATAAGAACCTAGCACTAAATGTTGACCTAAGCTGGGCAACAAACACCTCCAGCCTTGTAAAGAGAGCCTAACAATGTCTCCACCTTCTCCAAAGACCATGCAAAGCAAACCTCCCATCCCACATCCTCATGACCTTCTACAGGGCCACGCTCAAAAGCATGCTGACTAAAAACATCACAGTGTGGTATGGAAAATGCTCATATGCAGATCAAAAAGTATCAGAGAAGGTTGTAAAGCAGGCCAGAAAAATCACAGGATCAAACCCCCAGTCCTTACAGGACCTTTACTCTTGCAGATGCTATGGCAAGGTCACTGGGTCATATAAATATGGGGAGATTCCTCAAGATTGGAGACATACACTTATTAAACCTGTCTTTAAGGGAAAGGGGCGTAGGACAAACCCAGAATCATATAGACCCTTAAGTCTACTTTCATGTTGTAGAAAAATAATGGAGAAGGTAATACTGGATAAGTTATTGTCAGAACTGGATAGGTTGGGACTAGAAACCATATATCAGCATGCATATGTTGAAAATAGATCTATTACCACCTGTAACATGATGTTCTATAACAATATAAAAACAGCTATGAATGAAAAATTGTGCTTTGATGTAATTTATATAGATTTAACTTCAGCATTTGACAGGGCCATGCACAAAATACTGATCAATAAATTAGTACAGCTAGATATTGATGTACTGTTAATAAGATGAATGGATAGCTGCATGGCTTACAAATAGGACGTGGCAAGTATCACACACCAACTGGACAGGTGAAATCCTTGGTTACAGTCAAGGTGTCCCACAGGGTTCTGTACTAGGTCCCTACTTGTTTAGATTGTATATTTCAGACCTTACTTTTTCATCTGAGGTGTTCTACAGTCTATATGCTGATGACCTAAAATTGGGTAAACTGATTACAAGTGTTACAGATAAGGCATGTCTGCAAAATAATTTGACTAAATTTACCATTTGGGCACAGGAGAATAATATGTTGATAAATACATCAAAAACTAAGCATATGAGATTTGGGAGACATAAATTGAAAGGTGAATATTTAAGACAGTACACAGTGATTGAAACAGTAGACTGATTTAAGGACCTGGGTATATGGGTAGATTCAGCTATGAGTTTTTCTAATCATATCAACTAATTGGCTAATGATAGTTATAGAACTATAGATTGTATAAAAAGATTTATAAAGTCTAGGAAATCAAATATAATGAAGTCATTGTTTGTTAGTTACTTGAGTATGGAATAACAATATGGAAACCCTATAGGAAAACAAGCATGAATAAACTGGAAAGAGTACAGCGGAAATATACTAAGGGCATCCATGGATTTGAAAATCTAAGTTATTATGAAAGACTAAAATATCTGAACTTGTACAGTGTCTCTTACAGATATTTAAGAGATATTATTCAGGTATATAGGGCATTTAGGGACAACTACCTCTGGGAATGTTTGGGGTTATCAAAAAGTACTAGGGAATCATCAGATAACCTATGTAGAAGATTCTATAGGAATGAGAATTGTACTAATTGGTTCTCTGACAGAGTAGCTGATGCTTGGAACAGAATACCAAATTACATTAAAGCAAGTACTAGTTTAGATGTTTTTAAGAACAGCCTGGACATTTATTATGGGAACAAGTGTTTTGGCATATTGGCAAGCTAGAAGGGCTTTAATGCCCGTGCTTGAAATATTTGTATGTATGTATGTATGAAACTAATAAGGGACAAGTATCATCCCGTACATGGACTGTTCCACCTCCTGTCTTCAGGGAAATTATACAGAAGCATCAGGTGTAGAACATCAAGATTCAAGAATAGCTTCCTTCCACAAGTGATCAGACTGTTGACAACTAACCTTAACAATGTCAACACTCCCTCAGTTAGTGACAACATCTTAAGTGCAATATAACTATCTTTACTGTTGTAGAATTAAATTATTCCATTTAAGTAAGTTATGCAATCTGAACTAAATTATTACTTGCACAAGTATGGGAACTGTGAGTTATGCTATGCTGCTATCCTATCTTAAAAATGGTGGTGGGTAAGTTATCTATGTGTGCATTTATATCTGCACTGTCTGCAATTTCTTCCATTATACGCTTCCTTCACCCTCTTGTGAAAACTGTTTTCAATGCACATGAGCCTGAATTAATGAAATTTCATCCAGTGATACATTGCATTTGTTGATCTGAATGACAATAAAGTTTACTTTGATTTGACTATGTAACATTAAAAAAAATGATAAGCTGGTAATATTACAATAGGGAATGACTAACAGACAAGTTCATAGTTATTGAACATTTCATACAAAGGAAGACACACTCAGGAGTGCAGAACCCCTATCACCCTTAAAATGCACCAAATAATCAGCAATTGAAAGGGCACTGAAATACCAGCACCCCATCTACATGGTGTGGTCGTAGAATCCACAGCCTTCTGCACCAAAGGCAATTATGATACTAACACTGCATTCAAATTCTACACCACAAACAGTGACTGTCATTTGCTAAACAAAACAATTAGTTGCACATTGAAAACAGACTTAGCATGAACAGCAGTAAACATCTCTTCCTTTGAAAGTCACAATTCCATACATCAACCTCTTTAATAAGATATTTTAATTGTAATGTAGCCAGCATTATGAGTGCTTCAGCATTCAAGCACCATTGTGTGCTTGCAAACAAGACACAACACACACACAAGTGATACTAGTATGCTGAATGCAAGCCTGAAAACATTTTTTAAATTGGAGTGCATTATGATGTTTTTCATTATAAAGATGTTATGCTGTTGTGTGAACAATGTTAGCATAGGAGTTAATGTGAATTCAATGGAGGGAGATATTGAAGGGATGTAATTGGGAGGGGAAACAGAAGTATGACTGAGCATTTTGGTGAAGTTTTATTGTAGTATAAGAAAGAGAAGAAGTTTTATTATTGTAGTCCATTTAAAGGGTAGCACTATAGTGGACTTAAAAGTGAACAAGTGAGACAGAATGTTATTGAATGGTGGAAGAGTGGGGAGGGGGGGAACAACAGGAAATAATGTAGTGGACAGATAAAAATGAGGATGTTACAATGGCATTTGATAGTTCAGTTTATAAGGATCAAGAGAAATTAATATTGGCTGTTGGAAGATGGGGCCAGAGTTGAGGGTGAATAAAGGAAATGTGGTAGGGAGTGGGAATAATGGGGGTAGGGTAGTGGAAGAAATGGGGGTAGGGTAGTGGGAGGGGTTGGGGGGGAGGGAGTGAGAGGGATGGGTGTAGGGTAGTGGAGCAAAGTTTAGGTGAGTGCAACAAGATGAAGCAGAGCAGAAAGACTCCAGACTGATTTCCAATTAAATGTCCAGCCTCATGTACAATGAAAAACAATCTATTGGAATTAGGTCAGTATCTACTGTAGTGAGTTAGAAGCCTGTTCTGAAATGCATGACTCATTTTGTTTATGGCTCCTATACCAGTTAAGAGAGTAACAGATATCTTAAGAAAGAAGACAGCAAAACTATTTTGATGTTATAATACTGATGGTATGCAATGCCATTAACTGAGACAAGTATAACAGAACAGGTTGAGGTAAATCTATTAAGGAGAGGACTAATGTCTGAAAAGCTTCCTTCCAGTAACTACCACAAGGAGCACAGTCAGCAGATTTTCAGAGAATATAAGTGCTAAAGGTAAAAGCATGGATGCATCTATTTGGGTTTCATAAAAATAACTAACAGACAACTGTTCACAGAAGTGGGAGTTTAGTTGCTCTATAAGTAATACCAAATACAAGGCAATGATTTTTTTAAACCAGTCTGCTACTTTTCTTGTGCTTGAAGCTGCTTTCCTTGGTGATTAGGCAGACAATTCACCATTGTCTAAAGCACATTTAAAATGGATCATGGTGAGGTAAAAAAGAATGATAACTCACTACAGTGTCCACAAAAATACAAACAATGCAGTTGGCAGTTTCCTATATTGGGTTACAAATATAAAAAGTATGATCGGCAGATACCCAAATGTGCCTGTGTACAAAATACAGAAAACACAAGCAAACATATATTCAACAAATAAATGGATGGTACAAAATATCTGACTAGCAGATACATACAAGTTACAGGACACATTGGAAATATGTGGATAGAACTACATTACATAACAAAATCTATGCATATTAACAACAGAATTCAGCTATGTTTCCTAAGCTATAACAGTGCCTAGAAGCAATAACAAGATTAATAGAATAACTACACCATAAGTAAGAATACAATATACCAATAGTTTTAATTAGCAGACACAGATATTACAAAGTACAAAGTATAGACGCCTCTTGTATAGTGGTGGCTGCTAGAAAGGCTGCTATTCCATGCAATATACTAGCTGTTTAAAGGAGGATTTTTCTACAAAGCAGCAAGATTGGTCAGCCTCAACAGCCTTCCCTGTCATAAATGCGTATCAAAAACTCATCTGCCTGAGATGGTGTAAGTCCAGGTTAATGTAAAAGAAGACATTGACCTAGTGGGACTAACCTGGTCATCAAAGATTAAATAAATAAATAAATAAATAATGTATGTCAATTTTAAAACCAAGTTTAAGGAATAAATGAAAATATAAAAAAAAAAAGAAGAAGAAACATGAGCACAGCCTGGTGTACAAACACACACACACACACACACACACACACACACACACACACACATATATATATATATATATATATATATATATATATATATATATATATATAATATACTGAAAGGCAAAACTTGTTTTGCTGTTTTTATCAATAAACTGAATGGGGGCGGCCATGGGGGTGCAGTGGTTAGCATTACTGCCTCACAGCTAGAGGTTCTTCGGTTCGATTCTCGGCTGGGATGCCTTCTGTGCGGAGTCTGCATGTCCTCCCTGTGGTCGCGTGGGTTTCCTCCGGGTGCTCCGGTTTCCTCCCACATCCCAAAGACATGCAGTAGGTGAATTGGACACCTAACCGGGAAAAAGCTGAAATAAGAAGAAGAAGATCAATAAATTGCATGAATGTAATTAAAAGTTATTTTTGCATTTAAAATTGGTCTATCACCAGCCAATCTAAAATTACAAAAAAAAAAAAAAAAAAAAAAAAAAATATATATATATATATATATATATATATATATATATATATATATACAATCTTCAAAATCACACTACAGTGGGGAAAGTGCAATTTCCCCAAATCACAACTGCACTATGACCTGATCTTACACCGAAAACAGCTGATAGCTGCAATAAGCTGAGTTTGCATCAGCTGTGTCGCTTGTCTCATGTATTTAAAAGAGATAATGAAGCAGTGTATGGATTCAAGATATTTATTGTACTTAAACATTGCCAGGAACTGTAATTGGAAGATATATTCAAGTTAACTGATTCACTAATTACTTCAAACACACTCGCATGTGCATTTCCATTCATGACTGCATTCACTCTGGCTGACTGTACAAAATGGCACTTTTCTCGTACATGCTCAATACTTATATGCATGTGCTATCTAGCTACAGTGGCTCAGTAGGAACACTGCACATAATGATCTACATCCTCCCACTTTGATTTTTTGACATGCAATAGGAGAACAAGACAGTGTATATCTTAGACAAAATTTCAATATTAACAACAAGTCAAATTCAAGTCAAAGTTGCCGTGCATTTTGAATTGGGTTTGGAAATTCTACCCAATCTGGTTATATAAAAGCTGTGACTGGGTTTAGCAACAGGGACAATCTCTGAGGAATTCTTCTGAATAGGGACTTCATGGATAACATCCTTCTAAAATCCATTCCCTCCGATTGAACAATATAGGATCTCTGTTCCTCACAGGCATTTTTGATAATACACACTCGGTCGTAACCTTTGGTTGTTTGTATCCTTACGATTTCTCCTTGTCTTAGTGGTCTAAGAGGTCTGCTAAAGTTATTGTAGTATGACGTTTGTGACTGATCTTTCTTCAAAAGTTGGGTTTTCATCACTTTGTTGTTCTTTGCATTTGGAATCAATAGTTGTTTACTGATTGGTAAGGTTGTTCTCGTCTGTCTAGACATTAATCTCTGAGCAGGTGAACCAGATAAGTTATCTTGAGGAATGTTTCTGATATTGAGAAGGTTAAGGAAAATGTTGGTACCATCTTTCTTAGAGTTCTCTAACAAACATTTTGCACTTTGGACTGCACGCTCAGCTAATCCACTTGACTGTGGATACTCAGGACTACTAGTAACATGGACAAAGTCCCAAGACTCAGCAAATCTCTTGAACTGCTGACTAGTAAACTGTGTACCATTGTCAGATACAACTTTGTGTGGACTACCATGCACAGAAAAATGTCTCTTCAATTTTGTAATGACAGTAATTTATGTGAGATTAGTAAGAAGGTCAATTTCAAACCAATTCGAGTAAGAGTCTACTAACACTAAGCAATGTTGACCATTCCATTTGAAAATATCAGTAGCAGCTGTCGACCATGGTAGTTCAGGAATCTAGTTTAGTTGAAGTGACTCTTTTTGTTGGTGTAGTTTAGTACTGTTATAAATAGAACATGCTAGAGTATCCTTCTCTATATATTTTGACATAGAAGACCAAAATGCTATGCCTCCTGCCCTTCTTTTGGTATAACTGGTACCCGGGTGTCCACAATGTAAGATCTTGATATATTCCTGTTGTAATACTGAAGGAATAACTATTTTAGGACCTTTCACGATGATTCCATCTTCCATTTTCCATCATGAGCTCGTCTTGGTAAGGAAAATATTTCTGGACACTAAGTGGTAGACTGGTTTGTCCCATTGGTCACCCTTGATTGATAACATGTGTCAGCTTCTGAAGAACTGGGTCTAAAGCTGTGTGTTGCTTGAGTTCATTAAGACGTGATGAGGAAATTTTTTTGACTTCCATGACTTCCAAGTCTGGTTTCTCCTTGTCATGCTGTTCTGTTGTTCATCTGGGTGTTCTTTTCAAAGTATCTGCAAGGTATAAATAATTACTTTTTGTGTGGACAATGCTGAAATTGCACTTTTGTAACTTTAACATTGCGTTGCAGATGTGCTGGGGCTGAATGTATTGGCTTTTTCAGAATTGTCACTAGAAGTTGGTGATCAGTCTCTGTTTGAACAGGTTTGCCATAAATATAATCATGGAACTTCAAACACGAGAACACTACTGCCAAAAGCTCTTTTTCAATTTGTGCATACTGTAGCTCAGTGTGGGTTAAAGTTCTGGATGCATAGGCTACTGGTATGCCTTCTTGAAGACATGCTGCACCAAGACCATACTTTGAAGCATTGCATGAAAGAGTTATTGGTTTGTGAACATTATAATATCTCAAAGTAGGTGGACTGGTAACTTTCTGTTTCAGAACTTCAAATGCTCTTTGGTGTTTTTCTAACCAGGACCACTTTACATTTTTTGAGTGTCAACTCATGTAATGGTGCTGAAAGCTCACCCAGGTCTGGGATGAACTTTCCTAAATAGTTGACCATACCAAGAAAATGTTGCAAAGATGTGACATTGTCTGGAACTGGCATCTCAAGAATTGCAGCTTAGTTAGATGGATATGGTTGTAAGCCAGAGCTAGTAAACAACTGACCCATATAAGTAACTTTTCTCAGCTTAAATTTACATTTTTGAGAGTCCAGTTTAAGACTGACTTCACATGCATGGTCTAGAACTTTCTTCAGGTTTCTGTCATGTTCCTCTTCACCATTGCCCCCTACAATAATGTCATCTGTAGGCGGATTGGACACTCTAAATTGGCCCTAGGTGTGAGTGTGTGCATGTGTGTGCCTTCTGTGGAAGGTTGGGTGCTGGGCTGGCAACTCAACATCGTAAAACTCCACTGCCAATCATGAGCGGAGAGGTGATCCGCTGTGGCGACCCCTCACCGGGAAAAAGCCGAAAGAAGAAGAAGAAGAAGACTATAATAGCACATGGATAACCTAAAAAAAATTATTCATCACACGCTGAAGTACTTCACTGGCAGAATTTATTCCAAATGGCATTCTCAAACATCTGTACCTTCCAAATGGTGTATTGAAAGTAGTTAACAATGAAGATTTGTGATCTAGCGAAATTTGCCAAAACCAACTTTTTGCATCTAAGACTGAAAAATAGTGGCATTTGGCATGAGAGCTGCTACTTTTTCTACTGTGCACATCAAATGATGAGGACATTTAAGCGTTTTGTTTAAATCTCTGGTGTCAATACATACTCAAATATCATCTGAACTTTCTTATGAGCTATGACCATGGAGGATACCTATTCAGTCGGTTCTTTTACTAGAGATATCACACCTGGATTTATCATAGTGTCTGGTGCTGTTTTTACTTTACTCTGCATTGCTTCTGGAATCTTCCTTAATGGTCAGACAACTGGGCTTACTTCAAGGTTTAACCTTATGGAATATGTGACTGGTAGATTACCAAACTCGTCTTTGAAAATATCAGCATATTCACAAAATATATTCTGCGCAAAACTATTATAGTTGTTCAGATGGATATGGTGAACTTCCTTATTAAATGAAATCAGTCCCATTCTCAAACTAACTTTGAGGCCTAGCAGTGACTGCACTATTCTTTTGACTATGTAAAACTGCAAGCCATAGCTGTTCCCAGCAGAATGAAATGTGAGAACTACTGCACCATCACTTTGAATCTCTTTACCACCATAAGCAACCAGTTTTGCACACTTTGCTGGATCAAGTTTTTCACCAGCTTTTACTCTGGCAAACATTTGTGCTGCTATAACATTGCACTTACAGGATTCCCATTAATCCGAACAGTACAAAAAATGTTGTCCTTTGCTGACAGATTACCAGTTAGCTGACAGTTTACTGTATTAATTGTTTCATCAATCACAGATAGACCATCAACATAGAAAGTTTGCTCGCAGATTTCTAACTGGTCTACTTGCGTCTTCAAATGCTCTCTCTTATTAAAAGTATGCGCCAATTTAGACTTACAAAGCTTTTTGAAATGATTCCACTTTTTACATTTGTGACAGTGCCGACCAAAACTTAAGCACTTTTCTTGTTTAGGCTCATGGTTGCCTCCACAATTACAACAGTTGACAATAAGTTTACTTATAACTGCCCCATTAGATTTATGGTTAAAATTGGGTACTGCCACATTCTTCTGCTTATACCTCTTATTCATCTTAGCTTTGTGTCTCACACTATCGACATTCACACTAGTAGACACTATACACATGCGTTTTCTCATTTGCAAGCATATTTGTGTGCTTTTCTGTAAGTTCATATATTTGACAAATCTCTATGGCTAAATCACTGTCTCAAAGCAAAATCTTTCTCACTTAATCATTATTAACACCACACTCAATCTGTCCTTTATCAACTCATCTTGCAAATCATCAAATCTGCATGTTTTTGCTTTATTTCTCAAGTCACTAATGTATGCTGCTATAGTTTCACCTGGATTTTGATTTCTTGTGTAAAATATGTGTCTTTCCATTGTAATATTTGTTTGAGGATTACACATTTCTCTAAATTTATGTTTTAAGCACACAGAGTCTTCCCGTGTTTCAGCCTGTGTCACAATATGGTGGTTCCCCCTCCCCTACATACAGGGCAGGTGCTTACACAAATGAGCATTCCCTCTCAGTGGCTTCCAAGCCTGCTAAATTAAGAAGTATGAATGCCTTTGTACATGCGTCTTTTTCAGGGAAACTAGCCTGTATGAAAATATCATATTCTTGTTCAAACACTCTCCAGTTCTCAGCAATATTTTTATCAAACACCAGTGGTTCAGGTCTGCAGAATCCCTCTGCCATATCAACAAAATACGTTTAACATAAGATAGATCAGATACTTGTAAGTATGCACAAATGCACAACAATCTCTTTGAAAAGGCTTCACTTTGACACTGCAAATAATGGGAACATTCCAGACACTTCGGACACTTCAAATCGCTTTAATTAATGCAAAAAAGTAGTAGATTGAGAAATAAAAAATGCAGTTGTTTTAGCCCTTTTGTACATCTTAAACATTTCAGCAGTTGTTTCAAACACTTTCATATTTATTTTGAATACTTTTATCAGTATGTTGCAATTTCAGACATTTTGTTTATCTCAATAATCATTTCAAACATTTTGAATGCGTTGCCCAGTGCAAGGCAACTGAAAAATCCTTTAAATGAGTTTAAGTACCTTTGAATAACTGCTGACCTGTTTGCGAGTATACTCCAGTTGCTGGCACCATGTTATTTTAGAAATGTTGCTTCTGATACCAGGTTGTTTAAGACATGCGACTTTTGACACCATGTTGCTTGATTCATGCATCCAAAAGAGACAATGAAGCTGTGTATGGGTTCAAGATATTTATTGTACATAAACATTGTCAGGAATTGTAATTGAAACATATATTCAAGTTAACTGATTCACTTATTACTTCAAACACACTCACATGTGCATCTGCATTTGTGCCTGCATTCACTTTGGCTGATTGTACGAAATGGCACTGTTCTCAAACATACTCCGTACTTATATGCACGTGATATCTAGTTACCGTGGCACAAATGGAACATTACACATAATGATCTCAAGCTGTACTGGCTTTTTTCTTTTTTCACTATTTGAATTAATGACCACTTAATAATTACTTAATAATTTTGGGCAAATTCATATTTTTATACCGCCATCTAGTGAGTTTTTATAAAACAGCAACATCAAAGTAAATCAAGGATATACATATTTATACTAATTCATTTAAACCTGGATATACCAGCACCCCCAAAGTAGTCATTCATTTTTGCTCAATATAATTTAATAATTTTTGATGTCATTGAGTCTTAGTAATGAAAGAAGTAGTCACAACCTTATCAATGCCCATGAAAGTGAAGACAGCCCCATTGTGTTTCAGTGAATGTTGAAACAATGCGATCCTTTCCCTTTTACACCTCATGTCACTCATATGAAGAGAAATATGATGTGTCCACATAAGT